>NW_026601171.1:0-71472 GCF_029448725.1 Salvelinus fontinalis
TGGAAAAGTGTTTATTTCTGTATTCCAATGTTGCAACTTGCTGAAAACCGTCCACAGTGTTACTATCATCCTGATTAAACAGTACTGAAATAAAATTAACTTACAGAGTGCATCAAACATGATTTAGAGCTTGTTTATGGAAAAGTGTTTATTTCTGTATTTCAACATGATTTGGAGCTTGTATTTGAAAAGTGCTTATTTCTGTATTTCAACATGATTTGGAGCTTGTTTTTGAAAAGTGTTTTTTCTGTATTTCAACATGATTTAGAGCTTGTTTATGGAAAAGTGTTTATTTCTGTATTCCAATGTTGCAACTTGCTGAAAACCGTCCACAGTGTTACTATCATCCTGATTAAACAGTACTGAAATAAAATTAACTTACAGAGTGCATCAAACATGATTTAGAGCTTGTTTATGGAAAAGTGTTTATTTCTGTATTTCAACATGATTTGGAGCTTGTATTTGAAAAGTGCTTATTTCTGTATTTCAACATGATTTGGAGCTTGTTTTTGAAAAGTGTTTTTTCTGTATTTCAACATGATTTAGAGCTTGTTTATGGAAAAGTGTTTATTTCTGTATTTCAACATGATTTGGAGCTTGTATTTGAAAAGTGCTTATTTCTGTATTTCAACATGATTTGGAGCTTGTTTTTGAAAAGTGTTTTTTCTATATTTCAACTTGATTTAGAGCTTGTTTTTGGAAAAGTGTTTATTTCTGTATTTCAATGTTGCAACTTGCTGAAAACTGTCCACAGTGTTCCTATCATCCTGATTAAACAGTACTGAAATAAAATTAACTTACAGAGAGCATCAAACATGATTTAGAGCTTGTTTATGGAAAAGTGTTTATTTCTGTATTTCAACATGATTTGGAGCTTGTTTTTGAAAAGTGTTTATTTCTGTTTTTCAACATGATTTAGAGCTTGTTTTTGGAAAAGTGTTTATTTCTGTATTCCAATGTTGCAACTTGCTGAAAACCGTCCACAGTGTTACTATCATCCTGATTAAACAGTACTGAAATAAAATTAACTTACAGAGTGCATCAAACATGATTTAGAGCTTGTTTATGGAAAAGTGTTTATTTCTGTATTTCAACATGATTTGGAGCTTGTATTTGAAAAGTGCTTATTTCTGTATTTCAACATGATTTGGAGCTTGTTTTTGAAAAGTGTTTATTTCTGTTTTTCAACATGATTTAGAGCTTGTTTTTGGAAAAGTGTTTATTTCTGTATTCCAATGTTGCAACTTGCTGAAAACCGTCCACAGTGTTACTATCATCCTGATTAAACAGTACTGAAATAAAATTAACTTACAGAGTGCATCAAACATGATTTAGAGCTTGTTTATGGAAAAGTGTTTATTTCTGTATTTCAACATGATTTGGAGCTTGTATTTGAAAAGTGCTTATTTCTGTATTTCAACATGATTTGGAGCTTGTTTTTGAAAAGTGTTTATTTCTGTTTTTCAACATGATTTAGAGCTTGTTTTTGGAAAAGTGTTTATTTCTGTATTCCAATGTTGCAACTTGCTGAAAACCGTCCACAGTGTTACTATCATCCTGATTAAACAGTACTGAAATAAAATTAACTTACAGAGTGCATCAAACATGATTTAGAGCTTGTTTATGGAAAAGTGTTTATTTCTGTATTTCAACATGATTTGGAGCTTGTATTTGAAAAGTGCTTATTTCTGTATTTCAACATGATTTGGAGCTTGTTTTTGAAAAGTGTTTTTTCTGTATTTCAACATGATTTAGAGCTTGTTTATGGAAAAGTGTTTATTTCTGTATTCCAATGTTGCAACTTGCTGAAAACCGTCCACAGTGTTACTATCATCCTGATTAAACAGTACTGAAATAAAATTAACTTACAGAGTGCATCAAACATGATTTAGAGCTTGTTTATGGAAAAGTGTTTATTTCTGTATTTCAACATGATTTGGAGCTTGTATTTGAAAAGTGCTTATTTCTGTATTTCAACATGATTTGGAGCTTGTTTTTGAAAAGTGTTTTTTCTGTATTTCAACATGATTTAGAGCTTGTTTATGGAAAAGTGTTTATTTCTGTATTTCAACATGATTTGGAGCTTGTATTTGAAAAGTGCTTATTTCTGTATTTCAACATGATTTGGAGCTTGTTTTTGAAAAGTGTTTTTTCTATATTTCAACTTGATTTAGAGCTTGTTTTTGGAAAAGTGTTTATTTCTGTATTTCAATGTTGCAACTTGCTGAAAACTGTCCACAGTGTTCCTATCATCCTGATTAAACAGTACTGAAATAAAATTAACTTACAGAGAGCATCAAACATGATTTAGAGCTTGTTTATGGAAAAGTGTTTATTTCTGTATTTCAACATGATTTGGAGCTTGTTTTTGAAAAGTGTTTATTTCTGTTTTTCAACATGATTTAGAGCTTGTTTTTGGAAAAGTGTTTATTTCTGTATTCCAATGTTGCAACTTGCTGAAAACCGTCCACAGTGTTACTATCATCCTGATTAAACAGTACTGAAATAAAATTAACTTACAGAGTGCATCAAACATGATTTAGAGCTTGTTTATGGAAAAGTGTTTATTTCTGTATTTCAACATGATTTGGAGCTTGTATTTGAAAAGTGCTTATTTCTGTATTTCAACATGATTTGGAGCTTGTTTTTGAAAAGTGTTTATTTCTGTTTTTCAACATGATTTAGAGCTTGTTTTTGGAAAAGTGTTTATTTCTGTATTCCAATGTTGCAACTTGCTGAAAACCGTCCACAGTGTTACTATCATCCTGATTAAACAGTACTGAAATAAAATTAACTTACAGAGTGCATCAAACATGATTTAGAGCTTGTTTATGGAAAAGTGTTTATTTCTGTATTTCAACATGATTTGGAGCTTGTATTTGAAAAGTGCTTATTTCTGTATTTCAACATGATTTGGAGCTTGTTTTTGAAAAGTGTTTATTTCTGTTTTTCAACATGATTTAGAGCTTGTTTTTGGAAAAGTGTTTATTTCTGTATTCCAATGTTGCAACTTGCTGAAAACCGTCCACAGTGTTACTATCATCCTGATTAAACAGTACTGAAATAAAATTAACTTACAGAGTGCATCAAACATGATTTAGAGCTTGTTTATGGAAAAGTGTTTATTTCTGTATTTCAACATGATTTGGAGCTTGTATTTGAAAAGTGCTTATTTCTGTATTTCAACATGATTTGGAGCTTGTTTTTGAAAAGTGTTTATTTCTGTTTTTCAACATGATTTAGAGCTTGTTTTTGGAAAAGTGTTTATTTCTGTATTCCAATGTTGCAACTTGCTGAAAACCGTCCACAGTGTTACTATCATCCTGATTAAACAGTACTGAAATAAAATTAACTTACAGAGTGCATCAAACATGATTTAGAGCTTGTTTATGGAAAAGTGTTTATTTCTGTATTTCAACATGATTTGGAGCTTGTATTTGAAAAGTGCTTATTTCTGTATTTCAACATGATTTGGAGCTTGTTTTTGAAAAGTGTTTTTTCTGTATTTCAACATGATTTAGAGCTTGTTTATGGAAAAGTGTTTATTTCTGTATTCCAATGTTGCAACTTGCTGAAAACCGTCCACAGTGTTACTATCATCCTGATTAAACAGTACTGAAATAAAATTAACTTACAGAGTGCATCAAACATGATTTAGAGCTTGTTTATGGAAAAGTGTTTATTTCTGTATTTCAACATGATTTGGAGCTTGTATTTGAAAAGTGCTTATTTCTGTATTTCAACATGATTTGGAGCTTGTTTTTGAAAAGTGTTTTTTCTGTATTTCAACATGATTTAGAGCTTGTTTATGGAAAAGTGTTTATTTCTGTATTTCAACATGATTTGGAGCTTGTATTTGAAAAGTGCTTATTTCTGTATTTCAACATGATTTGGAGCTTGTTTTTGAAAAGTGTTTTTTCTATATTTCAACTTGATTTAGAGCTTGTTTTTGGAAAAGTGTTTATTTCTGTATTTCAATGTTGCAACTTGCTGAAAACTGTCCACAGTGTTCCTATCATCCTGATTAAACAGTACTGAAATAAAATTAACTTACAGAGAGCATCAAACATGATTTAGAGCTTGTTTATGGAAAAGTGTTTATTTCTGTATTTCAACATGATTTGGAGCTTGTTTTTGAAAAGTGTTTATTTCTGTTTTTCAACATGATTTAGAGCTTGTTTTTGGAAAAGTGTTTATTTCTGTATTCCAATGTTGCAACTTGCTGAAAACCGTCCACAGTGTTACTATCATCCTGATTAAACAGTACTGAAATAAAATTAACTTACAGAGTGCATCAAACATGATTTAGAGCTTGTTTATGGAAAAGTGTTTATTTCTGTATTTCAACATGATTTGGAGCTTGTATTTGAAAAGTGCTTATTTCTGTATTTCAACATGATTTGGAGCTTGTTTTTGAAAAGTGTTTTTTCTATATTTCAACTTGATTTAGAGCTTGTTTTTGGAAAAGTGTTTATTTCTGTATTCCAATGTTGCAACTTGCTGAAAACCGTCCACAGTGTTACTATCATCCTGATTAAACAGTACTGAAATAAAATTAACTTACAGAGTGCATCAAACATGATTTAGAGCTTGTTTATGGAAAAGTGTTTATTTCTGTATTTCAACATGATTTGGAGCTTGTATTTGAAAAGTGCTTATTTCTGTATTTCAACATGATTTGGAGCTTGTTTTTGAAAAGTGTTTATTTCTGTTTTTCAACATGATTTAGAGCTTGTTTTTGGAAAAGTGTTTATTTCTGTATTCCAATGTTGCAACTTGCTGAAAACCGTCCACAGTGTTACTATCATCCTGATTAAACAGTACTGAAATAAAATTAACTTACAGAGTGCATCAAACATGATTTAGAGCTTGTTTATGGAAAAGTGTTTATTTCTGTATTTCAACATGATTTGGAGCTTGTATTTGAAAAGTGCTTATTTCTGTATTTCAACATGATTTGGAGCTTGTTTTTGAAAAGTGTTTATTTCTGTTTTTCAACATGATTTAGAGCTTGTTTTTGGAAAAGTGTTTATTTCTGTATTCCAATGTTGCAACTTGCTGAAAACCGTCCACAGTGTTACTATCATCCTGATTAAACAGTACTGAAATAAAATTAACTTACAGAGTGCATCAAACATGATTTAGAGCTTGTTTATGGAAAAGTGTTTATTTCTGTATTTCAACATGATTTGGAGCTTGTATTTGAAAAGTGCTTATTTCTGTATTTCAACATGATTTGGAGCTTGTTTTTGAAAAGTGTTTTTTCTGTATTTCAACATGATTTAGAGCTTGTTTATGGAAAAGTGTTTATTTCTGTATTCCAATGTTGCAACTTGCTGAAAACCGTCCACAGTGTTACTATCATCCTGATTAAACAGTACTGAAATAAAATTAACTTACAGAGTGCATCAAACATGATTTAGAGCTTGTTTATGGAAAAGTGTTTATTTCTGTATTTCAACATGATTTGGAGCTTGTATTTGAAAAGTGCTTATTTCTGTATTTCAACATGATTTGGAGCTTGTTTTTGAAAAGTGTTTTTTCTGTATTTCAACATGATTTAGAGCTTGTTTATGGAAAAGTGTTTATTTCTGTATTTCAACATGATTTGGAGCTTGTATTTGAAAAGTGCTTATTTCTGTATTTCAACATGATTTGGAGCTTGTTTTTGAAAAGTGTTTTTTCTATATTTCAACTTGATTTAGAGCTTGTTTTTGGAAAAGTGTTTATTTCTGTATTTCAATGTTGCAACTTGCTGAAAACTGTCCACAGTGTTCCTATCATCCTGATTAAACAGTACTGAAATAAAATTAACTTACAGAGAGCATCAAACATGATTTAGAGCTTGTTTATGGAAAAGTGTTTATTTCTGTATTTCAACATGATTTGGAGCTTGTTTTTGAAAAGTGTTTATTTCTGTTTTTCAACATGATTTGGAGCTTGTTTTTGGAAAAGTGTTTATTTCTGTATTCCAATGTTGCAACTTGCTGAAAACCGTCCACAGTGTTACTATCATCCTGATTAAACAGTACTGAAATAAAATTAACTTACAGAGTGCATCAAACATGATTTAGAGCTTGTTTATGGAAAAGTGTTTATTTCTGTATTTCAACATGATTTGGAGCTTGTATTTGAAAAGTGCTTATTTCTGTATTTCAACATGATTTGGAGCTTGTTTTTGAAAAGTGTTTATTTCTGTTTTTCAACATGATTTAGAGCTTGTTTTTGGAAAAGTGTTTATTTCTGTATTCCAATGTTGCAACTTGCTGAAAACCGTCCACAGTGTTACTATCATCCTGATTAAACAGTACTGAAATAAAATTAACTTACAGAGTGCATCAAACATGATTTAGAGCTTGTTTATGGAAAAGTGTTTATTTCTGTATTTCAACATGATTTGGAGCTTGTATTTGAAAAGTGCTTATTTCTGTATTTCAACATGATTTGGAGCTTGTTTTTGAAAAGTGTTTATTTCTGTTCTTCAACATGATTTAGAGCTTGTTTTTGGAAAAGTGTTTATTTCTGTATTCCAATGTTGCAACTTGCTGAAAACCGTCCACAGTGTTACTATCATCCTGATTAAACAGTACTGAAATAAAATTAACTTACAGAGTGCATCAAACATGATTTAGAGCTTGTTTATGGAAAAGTGTTTATTTCTGTATTTCAACATGATTTGGAGCTTGTATTTGAAAAGTGCTTATTTCTGTATTTCAACATGATTTGGAGCTTGTTTTTGAAAAGTGTTTTTTTTGTATTTCAACATGATTTAGAGCTTGTTTATGGAAAAGTGTTTATTTCTGTATTCCAATGTTGCAACTTGCTGAAAACCGTCCACAGTGTTACTATCATCCTTATTAAACAGTACTGAAATAAAATTAACTTACAGAGTGCATCAAACATGATTTAGAGCTTGTTTATGGAAAAGTGTTTATTTCTGTATTTCAACATGATTTGGAGCTTGTATTTGAAAAGTGCTTATTTCTGTATTTCAACATGATTTGGAGCTTGTTTTTGAAAAGTGTTTTTTCTGTATTTCAACATGATTTAGAGCTTGTTTATGGAAAAGTGTTTATTTCTGTATTCCAATGTTGCAACTTGCTGAAAACCGTCCACAGTGTTACTATCATCCTTATTAAACAGTACTGAAATAAAATTAACTTACAGAGTGCATCAAACATGATTTAGAGCTTGTTTATGGAAAAGTGTTTATTTCTGTATTTCAACATGATTTGGAGCTTGTATTTGAAAAGTGCTTATTTCTGTATTTCAACATGATTTGGAGCTTGTTTTTGAAAAGTTTTTTTTCTATATTTCAACTTGATTTAGAGCTTGTTTTTGGAAAAGTGTTTATTTCTGTATTTCAATGTTGCAACTTGCTGAAAACCGTCCACAGTGTTACTATCATCCTGATTAAACAGTACTGAAATGAAATTAACTTACAGAGAGCATCAAACATGATTTAGAGCTTGTTTATGGAAAAGTGTTTATTTCTTTATTTCAACATGATTTGGAGCTTGTTTTTGAAAAATGCTTATTTCTGTTTTTCAACATAATTTAGAGCTTGTTTTTGGAAAAGTGTTTATTTCTGTATTCCAATGTTGCAACTTGCTGAAAACCGTCCACAGTGTTACTATCATCCTGATTAAACAGTACTGAAATAAAATTAACTTACAGAGTGCATCAAACATGATTTACAGCTTGTTTATCGAAAAGTGTTTATTTCTGTATTTCAACATGATTTGGAGCTTGTATTTGAAAAGTGCTTATTTCTGTATTTCAACATGATTTGGAGCTTGTTTTTGAAAAGTGTTTATTTCTGTTTTTCAACATGATTTAGAGCTTGTTTTTGGAAAAGTGTTTATTTCTGTATTCCAATGTTGCAACTTGCTGAAAACCGTCCACAGTGTTACTATCATCCTGATTAAACAGTACTGAAATAAAATTAACTTACAGAGTGCATCAAACATGATTTAGAGCTTGTTTATGGAAAAGTGTTTATTTCTGTATTTCAACATGATTTGGAGCTTGTATTTGAAAAGTGCTTATTTCTGTATTTCAACATGATTTGGAGCTTGTTTTTGAAAAGTGTTTTTTCTGTATTTCAACATGATTTAGAGCTTGTTTTTGGAAAAGTGTTTATTTCTGTATTCCAATGTTGCAACTTGCTGAAAACCGTCCACAGTGTTACTATCATCCTGATTAAACAGTACTGAAATAAAATTAACTTACAGAGTGCATCAAACATGATTTAGAGCTTGTTTATGGAAAAGTGTTTATTTCTGTATTTCAACATGATTTGGAGCTTGTATTTGAAAAGTGCTTATTTCTGTATTTCAACATGATTTGGAGCTTGTTTTTGAAAAGTGTTTTTTCTGTATTTCAACATGATTTAGAGCTTGTTTATGGAAAAGTGTTTATTTCTGTATTCCAATGTTGCAACTTGCTGAAAACCGTCCACAGTGTTACTATCATCCTTATTAAACAGTACTGAAATAAAATTAACTTACAGAGTGCATCAAACATGATTTAGAGCTTGTTTATGGAAAAGTGTTTATTTCTGTATTTCAACATGATTTGGAGCTTGTATTTGAAAAGTGCTTATTTCTGTATTTCAACATGATTTGGAGCTTGTTTTTGAAAAGTGTTTTTTCTATATTTCAACTTGATTTAGAGCTTGTTTTTGGAAAAGTGTTTATTTCTGTATTTCAATGTTGCAACTTGCTGAAAACTGTCCACAGTGTTCCTATCATCCTGATTAAACAGTACTGAAATGAAATTAACTTACAGAGAGCATCAAACATGATTTAGAGCTTGTTTATGGAAAAGTGTTTATTTCTGTATTTCAACATGATTTGGAGCTTGTTTTTGAAAAGTGTTTATTTCTGTTTTTCAACATGATTTAGAGCTTGTTTTTGGAAAAGTGTTTATTTCTGTATTCCAATGTTGCAACTTGCTGAAAACCGTCCACAGTGTTACTATCATCCTGATTAAACAGTACTGAAATAAAATTAACTTACAGAGTGCATCAAACATGATTTACAGCTTGTTTATGGAAAAGTGTTTATTTCTGTATTTCAACATGATTTGGAGCTTGTATTTGAAAAGTGCTTATTTCTGTATTTCAACATGATTTGGAGCTTGTTTTTGAAAAGTGTTTATTTCTGTTTTTCAACATGATTTAGAGCTTGTTTTTGGAAAAGTGTTTATTTCTGTATTCCAATGTTGCAACTTGCTGAAAACCGTCCACAGTGTTACTATCATCCTGATTAAACAGTACTGAAATAAAATTAACTTACAGAGTGCATCAAACATGATTTAGAGCTTGTTTATGGAAAAGTGTTTATTTCTGTATTTCAACATGATTTGGAGCTTGTATTTGAAAAGTGCTTATTTCTGTATTTCAACATGATTTGGAGCTTGTTTTTGAAAAGTGTTTTTTCTGTATTTCAACATGATTTAGAGCTTGTTTGAGAAAAGTGTTTATTTCTGTATTCCAATGTTGCAACTTGCTGAAAACCGTCCACAGTGTTACTATCATCCTGATTAAACAGTACTGAAATAAAATTAACTTACAGAGTGCATCAAACATGATTTAGAGCTTGTTTATGGAAAAGTGTTTATTTCTGTATTTCAACATGATTTGGAGCTTGTTTTTGAAAAGTGTTTTTTCTGTATTTCAACATGATTTAGAGCTTGTTTATGGAAAAGTGTTTATTTCTGTATTCCAATGTTGCAACTTGCTGAAAACCGTCCACAGTGTTACTATCATCCTGATTAAACAGTACTGAAATAAAATTAACTTACAGAGTGCATCAAACATGATTTAGAGCTTGTTTATGGAAAAGTGTTTATTTCTGTATTTCAACATGATTTGGAGCTTGTATTTGAAAAGTGCTTATTTCTGTATTTCAACATGATTTGGAGCTTGTTTTTGAAAAGTGTTTATTTCTGTTTTTCAACATGATTTAGAGCTTGTTTTTGGAAAAGTGTTTATTTCTGTATTCCAATGTTGCAACTTGCTGAAAACCGTCCACAGTGTTACTATCATCCTGATTAAACAGTACTGAAATAAAATTAACTTACAGAGTGCATCAAACATGATTTAGAGCTTGTTTATGGAAAAGTGTTTATTTCTGTATTTCAACATGATTTGGAGCTTGTATTTGAAAAGTGCTTATTTCTGTATTTCAACATGATTTGGAGCTTGTTTTTGAAAAGTGTTTTTTCTGTATTTCAACATGATTTAGAGCTTGTTTATGGAAAAGTGTTTATTTCTGTATTCCAATGTTGCAACTTGCTGAAAACCGTCCACAGTGTTACTATCATCCTGATTAAACAGTACTGAAATAAAATTAACTTACAGAGTGCATCAAACATGATTTAGAGCTTGTTTATGGAAAAGTGTTTATTTCTGTATTTCAACATGATTTGGAGCTTGTATTTGAAAAGTGCTTATTTCTGTATTTCAACATGATTTGGAGCTTGTTTTTGAAAAGTGTTTTTTCTATATTTCAACTTGATTTAGAGCTTGTTTTTGGAAAAGTGTTTATTTCTGTATTTCAATGTTGCAACTTGCTGAAAACTGTCCACAGTGTTCCTATCATCCTGATTAAACAGTACTGAAATAAAATTAACTTACAGAGAGCATCAAACATGATTTAGAGCTTGTTTATGGAAAAGTGTTTATTTCTGTATTTCAACATGATTTGGAGCTTGTTTTTGAAAAGTGTTTATTTCTGTTTTTCAACATGATTTAGAGCTTGTTTTTGGAAAAGTGTTTATTTCTGTATTCCAATGTTGCAACTTGCTGAAAACCGTCCACAGTGTTACTATCATCCTGATTAAACAGTACTGAAATAAAATTAACTTACAGAGTGCATCAAACATGATTTAGAGCTTGTTTATGGAAAAGTGTTTATTTCTGTATTTCAACATGATTTGGAGCTTGTATTTGAAAAGTGCTTATTTCTGTATTTCAACATGATTTGGAGCTTGTTTTTGAAAAGTGTTTTTTCTGTATTTCAACATGATTTAGAGCTTGTTTTTGGAAAAGTGTTTATTTCTGTATTCCAATGTTGCAACTTGCTGAAAACCGTCCACAGTGTTACTATCATCCTGATTAAACAGTACTGAAATAAAATTAACTTACAGAGTGCATCAAACATGATTTAGAGCTTGTTTATGGAAAAGTGTTTATTTCTGTATTTCAACATGATTTGGAGCTTGTATTTGAAAAGTGCTTATTTCTGTATTTCAACATGATTTGGAGCTTGTTTTTGAAAAGTGTTTTTTCTATATTTCAACTTGATTTAGAGCTTGTTTTTGGAAAAGTGTTTATTTCTGTATTTCAATGTTGCAACTTGCTGAAAACTGTCCACAGTGTTCCTATCATCCTGATTAAACAGTACTGAAATAAAATTAACTTACAGAGAGCATCAAACATGATTTAGAGCTTGTTTATGGAAAAGTGTTTATTTCTGTATTTCAACATGATTTGGAGCTTGTATTTGAAAAGTGCTTATTTCTGTATTTCAACATGATTTGGAGCTTGTTTTTGAAAAGTGTTTATTTCTGTTTTTCAACATGATTTAGAGCTTGTTTTTGGAAAAGTGTTTATTTCTGTATTCCAATGTTGCAACTTGCTGAAAACCGTCCACAGTGTTACTATCATCCTGATTAAACAGTACTGAAATAAAATTAACTTACAGAGTGCATCAAACATGATTTAGAGCTTGTTTATGGAAAAGTGTTTATTTCTGTATTTCAACATGATTTGGAGCTTGTATTTGAAAAGTGCTTATTTCTGTATTTCAACATGATTTGGAGCTTGTTTTTGAAAAGTGTTTTTTCTGTATTTCAACATGATTTAGAGCTTGTTTTTGGAAAAGTGTTTATTTCTGTATTCCAATGTTGCAACTTGCTGAAAACCGTCCACAGTGTTACTATCATCCTGATTAAACAGTACTGAAATAAAATTAACTTACAGAGTGCATCAAACATGATTTAGAGCTTGTTTATGGAAAAGTGTTTATTTCTGTATTTCAACATGATTTGGAGCTTGTATTTGAAAAGTGCTTATTTCTGTATTTCAACATGATTTGGAGCTTGTTTTTGAAAAGTGTTTTTTCTGTATTTCAACATGATTTAGAGCTTGTTTTTGGAAAAGTGTTTATTTCTGTATTCCAATGTTGCAACTTGCTGAAAACCGTCCACAGTGTTACTATCATCCTGATTAAACAGTACTGAAATAAAATTAACTTACAGAGTGCATCAAACATGATTTAGAGCTTGTTTATGGAAAAGTGTTTATTTCTGTATTTCAACATGATTTGGAGCTTGTATTTGAAAAGTGCTTATTTCTGTATTTCAACATGATTTGGAGCTTGTTTTTGAAAAGTGTTTTTTCTGTATTTCAACATGATTTAGAGCTTGTTTTTGGAAAAGTGTTTATTTCTGTATTCCAATGTTGCAACTTGCTGAAAACCGTCCACAGTGTTACTATCATCCTGATTAAACAGTACTGAAATAAAATTAACTTACAGAGTGCATCAAACATGATTTAGAGCTTGTTTATGGAAAAGTGTTTATTTCTGTATTTCAACATGATTTGGAGCTTGTATTTGAAAAGTGCTTATTTCTGTATTTCAACATGATTTGGAGCTTGTTTTTGAAAAGTGTTTTTTCTGTATTTCAACTTGATTTAGAGCTTGTTTTTGGAAAAGTGTTTATTTCTGTATTTCAATGTTGCAACTTGCTGAAAACTGTCCACAGTGTTCCTATCATCCTGATTAAACAGTACTGAAATAAAATTAACTTACAGAGAGCATCAAACATGATTTAGAGCTTGTTTATGGAAAAGTGTTTATTTCTGTATTTCAACATGATTTGGAGCTTGTTTTTGAAAAGTGTTTATTTCTGTTTTTCAACATGATTTAGAGCTTGTTTTTGGAAAAGTGTTTATTTCTGTATTCCAATGTTGCAACTTGCTGAAAACCGTCCACAGTGTTACTATCATCCTGATTAAACAGTACTGAAATAAAATTAACTTACAGAGTGCATCAAACATGATTTAGAGCTTGTTTATGGAAAAGTGTTTATTTCTGTATTTCAACATGATTTGGAGCTTGTATTTGAAAAGTGCTTATTTCTGTATTTCAACATGATTTGGAGCTTGTTTTTGAAAAGTGTTTTTTCTGTATTTCAACATGATTTGGAGCTTGTTTTTGGAAAAGTGTTTATTTCTGTATTTCAATGTTGCAACTTGCTGAAAACCGTCCACAGTGTTACTATCATCCTGATTAAACAGTACTGAAATAAAATTAACTTACAGAGTGCATCAAACATGATTTAGAGCTTGTTTATGGAAAAGTGTTTATTTCTGTATTTCAACATGATTTGGAGCTTGTTTTTGAAAAGTGTTTATTTCTGTTTTTCAACATGATTTAGAGCTTGTTTTTGGAAAAGTGTTTATTTCTGTATTCCAATGTTGCAACTTGCTGAAAACCGTCCACAGTGTTACTATCATCCTGATTAAACAGTACTGAAATAAAATTAACTTACAGAGTGCATCAAACATGATTTAGAGCTTGTTTATGGAAAAGTGTTTATTTCTGTATTTCAACATGATTTGGAGCTTGTATTTGAAAAGTGCTTATTTCTGTATTTCAACATGATTTGGAGCTTGTTTTTGAAAAGTGTTTTTTCTGTATTTCAACATGATTTAGAGCTTGTTTTTGGAAAAGTGTTTATTTCTGTATTTCAATGTTGCAACTTGCTGAAAACTGTCCACAGTGTTCCTATCATCCTGATTAAACAGTACTGAAATAAAATTAACTTACAGAGAGCATCAAACATGATTTAGAGCTTGTTTATGGAAAAGTGTTTATTTCTGTATTTCAACATGATTTGGAGCTTGTTTTTGAAAAGTGTTTATTTCTGTTTTTCAACATGATTTAGAGCTTGTTTTTGGAAAAGTGTTTATTTCTGTATTCCAATGTTGCAACTTGCTGAAAACCGTCCACAGTGTTCCTATCATCCTGATTAAACAGTACTGAAATAAAATTAACTTACAGAGAGCATCAAACATTATTTAGAGCTTGTTTATGGAAAATTGTTTATTTCTGTATTTCAACATGATTTGGAGCTTGTATTTGAAAAGTGTTTATTTCTGAATTTCAACATGATTTGGAGCTTGTTTTTGAAAAGTGCTTATTTCTGTATTTCAACATGATTTGGAGCTTGTTTTTGAAAAGTGTATTTTCTGTTTTACAACATGATTTAGAGCTTGTTTTGGAAAAGTGTTTATTTCTGTATTTCAACATGATTTGGAGCTTGTATTTGAAAAGTGCTTATTTCTGTATTTCAACATGATTTGGAGCTTGTTTTTGAAAAGTGTTTATTTCTGTTTTTCAACATGATTTAGAGCTTGTTTTTGGAAAAGTGTTTATTTCTGTATTCCAATGTTGCAACTTGCTGAAAACCGTCCACAGTGTTACTATCATCCTGATTAAACAGTACTGAAATAAAATTAACTTACAGAGTGCATCAAACATGATTTAGAGCTTGTTTATGGAAAAGTGTTTATTTCTGTATTTCAACATGATTTGGAGCTTGTATTTGAAAAGTGCTTATTTCTGTATTTCAACATGATTTGGAGCTTGTTTTTGAAAAGTGTTTTTTCTGTATTTCAACATGATTTAGAGCTTGTTTATGGAAAAGTGTTTATTTCTGTATTCCAATGTTGCAACTTGCTGAAAACCGTCCACAGTGTTACTATCATCCTGATTAAACAGTACTGAAATAAAATTAACTTACAGAGTGCATCAAACATGATTTAGAGCTTGTTTATGGAAAAGTGTTTATTTCTGTATTTCAACATGATTTGGAGCTTGTATTTGAAAAGTGCTTATTTCTGTATTTCAACATGATTTGGAGCTTGTTTTTGAAAAGTGTTTTTTCTATATTTCAACTTGATTTAGAGCTTGGTTTTGGAAAAGTGTTTATTTCTGTATTTCAATGTTGCAACTTGCTGAAAACTGTCCACAGTGTTCTTATCATCCTGATTAAACAGTACTGAAATAAAATTAATTTACAGAGAGCATCAAACATGATTTAGAGCTTGTTTATGGAAAGTGTTTATTTCTGTATTTCAACATGATTTGGAGCTTGTTTTTGAAAAGTGTTTATTTCTGTTTTTCAACATGATTTAGAGCTTGTTTTTGGAAAAGTGTTTATTTCTGTATTCCAATGTTGCAACTTGCTGAAAACCGTCCACAGTGTTACTATCATCCTGATTAAACAGTACTGAAATAAAATTAACTTACAGAGTGCATCAAACATGATTTAGAGCTTGTTTATGGAAAAGTGTTTATTTCTGTATTTCAACATGATTTGGAGCTTGTATTTGAAAAGTGCTTATTTCTGTATTTCAACATGATTTGGAGCTTGTTTTTGAAAAGTGTTTTTTCTATATTTCAACTTGATTTAGAGCTTGTTTTTGGAAAAGTGTTTATTTCTGTATTTCAATGTTGCAACTTGCTGAAAACTGTCCACAGTGTTCCTATCATCCTGATTAAACAGTACTGAAATAAAATTAACTTACAGAGAGCATCAAACATGATTTAGAGCTTGTTTATGGAAAAGTGTTTATTTCTGTATTTCAACATGATTTGGAGCTTGTATTTGAAAAGTGCTTATTTCTGTATTTCAACATGATTTGGAGCTTGTTTTTGAAAAGTGTTTATTTCTGTTTTTCAACATGATTTAGAGCTTGTTTTTGGAAAAGTGTTTATTTCTGTATTCCAATGTTGCAACTTGCTGAAAACCGTCCACAGTGTTACTATCATCCTGATTAAACAGTACTGAAATAAAATTAACTTACAGAGTGCATCAAACATGATTTAGAGCTTGTTTATGGAAAAGTGTTTATTTCTGTATTTCAACATGATTTGGAGCTTGTATTTGAAAAGTGCTTATTTCTGTATTTCAACATGATTTGGAGCTTGTTTTTGAAAAGTGTTTTTTCTATATTTCAACTTGATTTAGAGCTTGTTTTTGGAAAAGTGTTTATTTCTGTATTTCAATGTTGCAACTTGCTGAAAACTGTCCACAGTGTTCCTATCATCCTGATTAAACAGTACTGAAATAAAATTAACTTACAGAGAGCATCAAACATTATTTAGAGCTTGTTTATGGAAAAGTGTTTATTTCTGTATTTCAAAATGATTTGGAGCTTGTTTTTGAAAAGTGTTTATTTCTGTTTTTCAACATGATTTAGAGCTTGTTTTTGGAAAAGTGTTTATTTCTGTATTCCAATGTTGCAACTTGCTGAAAACCGTCCACAGTGTTACTATCATCCTGATTAAACAGTACTGAAATAAAATTTACTTACAGAGTGCATCAAACATGATTTAGAGCTTGTTTATGGAAAAGTGTTTATTTCTGTATTTCAACATGATTTGGAGCTTGTATTTGAAAAGTGCTTATTTCTGTATTTCAACATGATTTGAAGCTTGTTTTTGAAAAGTGTTTTTTCTGTATTTCAACATGATTTGGAGCTTGTTTTTGGAAAACTGTTTATTTCTGTATTTCAATGTTGCAACTTGCTGAAAACTGTCCACAGTGTTCCTATCATCCTGATTAAACAGTACTGAAATAAAATTAACTTACAGAGAGCATCAAACATGATTTAGAGCTTGTTTATGGAAAATTGTTTATTTCTGTATTTCAACATGATTTGGAGCTTGGATTTGAAAAGTGTTTATTTCTGAATTTCAACATGATTTGGAGCTTGTTTTTGAAAAGTGCTTATTTCTGTATTTCAACATGATTTGGAGCTTGTTTTTGAAAATGGTATTTTCTGTTTTTCAACATGATTTAGAGCTTGTTTTGGAAAAGTGTTTATTTCTGTATTTTAACATGATTTGGAGCTTGTTCTTGAAAAGTGTTTATTTCTGTTTTTCAACATGATTTAGAGCTTGTTTTTGGAAAAGTGTTTATTTCTGTATTCCAATGTTGCAACTTGCTGAAAACCGTACACAGTGTTACTATCATCCTGATTAAACAGTACTGAAATAAAATTAACTTACAGAGTGCATCAAACATGATTTAGAGCTTGTTTATGGAAAAGTGTTTATTTCTGTATTTCAACATGATTTGGAGCTTGTTTTTGAAAAGTGTTTTTTGTGTATTTCAACATGATTTAGAGCTTGTTTATGGAAAAGTGTTTATTTCTGTATTCCAATGTTGCAACTTGCTGAAAACCGTCCACAGTGCTACTATCATCCTGATTAAACAGTACTGAAATAAAATTAACTTACAGAGTGCATCAAACATGATTTAGAGCTTGTTTATGGAAAAGTGTTTATTTCTGTATTTCAACATGATTTGGAGCTTGTATTTGAAAAGTGCTTATTTCTGTATTTCAACATGATTTGGAGCTTGTTTTTGAAAAGTGTTTTTTCTATATTTCAACTTGATTTAGAGCTTGTTTTTGGAAAAGTGTTTATTTCTGTATTTCAATGTTGCAACTTGCTGAAAACTGTCCACAGTGTTCCTATCATCCTGATTAAACAGTACTGAAATAAAATTAACTTACAGAGAGCATCAAACATGATTTAGAGCTTGTTTATGGAAAAGTGTTTATTTCTGTATTTCAACATGATTTGGAGCTTGTTTTTGAAAAGTGTTTATTTCTGTTTTTCAACATGATTTAGAGTTTGTTTTTGGAAAAGTGTTTATTTCTGTATTCCAATGTTGCAACTTGCTGAAAACCGTCCACAGTGTTACTATCATCCTGATTAAACAGTACTGAAATAAAATTAACTTACAGAGTGCATCAAACATGATTTAGAGCTTGTTTATGGAAAAGTGTTTATTTCTGTATTTCAACATGATTTGGAGCTTGTATTTGAAAAGTGCTTATTTCTGTATTTCAACATGATTTGGAGCTTGTTTTTGAAAAGTGTTTTTTCTGTATGTCAACATGATTTAGAGCTTGTTTTTGGAAAAGTGTTTATTTCTGTATTCCAATGTTGCAACTTGCTGAAAACCGTCCACAGTGTTACTATCATCCTGATTAAACAGTACTGAAATAAAATTAACTTACAGAGTGCATCAAACATGATTTAGAGCTTGTTTATGGAAAAGTGTTTATTTCTGTATTTCAACATGATTTGGAGCTTGTATTTGAAAAGTGCTTATTTCTGTATTTCAACATGATTTGGAGCTTGTTTTTGAAAAGTGTTTTTTCTGTATGTCAACATGATTTAGAGCTTGTTTTTGGAAAAGTGTTTATTTCTGTATTCCAATGTTGCAACTTGCTGAAAACCGTCCACAGTGTTACTATCATCCTGATTAAACAGTACTGAAATAAAATTAACTTACAGAGAGCATCAAACATGATTTAGAGCTTGTTTATGGAAAAGTGTTTATTTCTGTATTTCAACATGATTTGGAGCTTGTATTTGAAAAGTGCTTATTTCTGTATTTCAACATGATTTGGAGCTTGTTTTTGAAAAGTGTTTTTTCTGTATTTCAACATGATTTAGAGCTTGTTTTTGGAAAAGTGTTTATTTCTGTATTTCAATGTTGCAACTTGCTGAAAACCGTCCACAGTGTTACTATCATCCTGATTAAACAGTACTGAAATAAAATTAACTTACAGAGTGCATCAAACATGATTTAGAGCTTGTTTATGGAAAAGTGTTTATTTCTGTATTTCAACATGATTTGGAGCTTGTATTTGAAAAGTGCTTATTTCTGTATTTCAACATGATTTGGAGCTTGTTTTTGAAAAGTGTTTATTTCTGTTTTTCAACATGATTTAGAGCTTGTTTTTGGAAAAGTGTTTATTTCTGTATTCCAATGTTGCAACTTGCTGAAAACTGTCCACAGTGTTCCTATCATCCTGATTAAACAGTACTGAAATAAAATTAACTTACAGAGTGCATCAAACATGATTTAGAGCTTGTTTATGGAAAAGTGTTTATTTCTGTATTTCAACATGATTTGGAGCTTGTTTTTGAAAAGTGTTTTTTCTGTATTTCAACATGATTTAGAGCTTGTTTTTGGAAAAGTGTTTATTTCTGTATTTCAATGTTGCAACTTGCTGAAAACCGTCCACAGTGTTACTATCATCCTGATTAAACAGTACTGAAATAAAATTAACTTACAGAGAGCATCAAACATGATTTAGAGCTTGTTTATGGAAAAGTGTTTATTTCTGTATTTCAACATGATTTGGAGCTTGTTTTTGAAAAGTGTTTATTTCTGTTTTTCAACATGATTTAGAGTTTGTTTTTGGAAAAGTGTTTATTTCTGTATTCCAATGTTGCAACTTGCTGAAAACCGTCCACAGTGTTACTATCATCCTGATTAAACAGTACTGAAATAAAATTAACTTACAGAGTGCATCAAACATGATTTAGAGCTTGTTTATGGAAAAGTGTTTATTTCTGTATTTCAACATGATTTGGAGCTTGTATTTGAAAAGTGCTTATTTCTGTATTTCAACATGATTTGGAGCTTGTTTTTGAAAAGTGTTTTTTCTGTATGTCAACATGATTTAGAGCTTGTTTTTGGAAAAGTGTTTATTTCTGTATTCCAATGTTGCAACTTGCTGAAAACCGTCCACAGTGTTACTATCATCCTGATTAAACAGTACTGAAATAAAATTAACTTACAGAGTGCATCAAACATGATTTAGAGCTTGTTTATGGAAAAGTGTTTATTTCTGTATTTCAACATGATTTGGAGCTTGTATTTGAAAAGTGCTTATTTCTGTATTTCAACATGATTTGGAGCTTGTTTTTGAAAAGTGTTTTTTCTGTATGTCAACATGATTTAGAGCTTGTTTTTGGAAAAGTGTTTATTTCTGTATTCCAATGTTGCAACTTGCTGAAAACCGTCCACAGTGTTACTATCATCCTGATTAAACAGTACTGAAATAAAATTAACTTACAGAGAGCATCAAACATGATTTAGAGCTTGTTTATGGAAAAGTGTTTATTTCTGTATTTCAACATGATTTGGAGCTTGTATTTGAAAAGTGCTTATTTCTGTATTTCAACATGATTTGGAGCTTGTTTTTGAAAAGTGTTTTTTCTGTATTTCAACATGATTTAGAGCTTGTTTTTGGAAAAGTGTTTATTTCTGTATTTCAATGTTGCAACTTGCTGAAAACCGTCCACAGTGTTACTATCATCCTGATTAAACAGTACTGAAATAAAATTAACTTACAGAGTGCATCAAACATGATTTAGAGCTTGTTTATGGAAAAGTGTTTATTTCTGTATTTCAACATGATTTGGAGCTTGTATTTGAAAAGTGCTTATTTCTGTATTTCAACATGATTTGGAGCTTGTTTTTGAAAAGTGTTTATTTCTGTTTTTCAACATGATTTAGAGCTTGTTTTTGGAAAAGTGTTTATTTCTGTATTCCAATGTTGCAACTTGCTGAAAACTGTCCACAGTGTTCCTATCATCCTGATTAAACAGTACTGAAATAAAATTAACTTACAGAGTGCATCAAACATGATTTAGAGCTTGTTTATGGAAAAGTGTTTATTTCTGTATTTCAACATGATTTGGAGCTTGTTTTTGAAAAGTGTTTTTTCTGTATTTCAACATGATTTAGAGCTTGTTTTTGGAAAAGTGTTTATTTCTGTATTTCAATGTTGCAACTTGCTGAAAACCGTCCACAGTGTTACTATCATCCTGATTAAACAGTACTGAAATAAAATTAACTTACAGAGAGCATCAAACATGATTTAGAGCTTGTTTATGGAAAAGTGTTTATTTCTGTATTTCAACATGATTTGGAGCTTGTTTTTGAAAAGTGCTTATTTCTGTATTTCAACATGATTTGGAGCTTGTTTTTGAAAAGTGTTTAATTCTGTTTTTCAACATGATTTAGAGCTTGTTTTTGGAAAAGTGTTTATTTCTGTATTCCAATGTTGCAACTTGCTGAAAACCGTCCACAGTGTTACTATCATCCTGATTAAACAGTACTGAAATAAAATTAACTTACAGAGTGCATCAAACATGATTTAGAGCTTGTTTATGGAAAAGTGTTTATTTCTGTATTTCAACATGATTTGGAGCTTGTTTTTGAAAAGTGTTTTTTCTGTATTTCAACATGATTTAGAGCTTGTTTTTGAAAAGTGTTTATTTCTGTATTTCAATGTTGCAACTTGCTGAAAACCGTCCACAGTGTTACTATCATCCTGATTAAACAGTACTGAAATAAAATTAACTTACAGAGAGCATCAAACATGATTTAGAGCTTGTTTATGGAAAAGTGTTTATTTCTGTATTTCAACATGATTTGGAGCTTGTTTTTGAAAAGTGCTTATTTCTGTATTTCAACATGATTTGGAGCTTGTATTTGAAAAGTGCTTATTTCTGTATTTCAACATGATTTGGAGCTTGTTTTTGAAAAGTGTTTTTTCTATATTTCAACTTGATTTAGAGCTTGTTTTTGGAAAATTGTTTATTTCTGTATTTCAATGTTGCAACTTGCTGAAAACTGTCCACAGTGTTCCTATCATCCTGATTAAACAGTACTGAAATAAAATTAACTTACAGAGAGCATCAAACATGATTTAGAGCTTGTTTATGGAAAAGTGTTTATTTCTGTATTTCAACATGATTTAGAGCTTGTATTTGAAAAGTGCTTATTTCTGTATTTCAACATGATTTGGAGCTTGTTTTTGAAAAGTGTTTTTTCTGTATGTCAACATGATTTAGAGCTTGTTTTTGGAAAAGTGTTTATTTCTGTATTCCAATGTTGCAACTTGCTGAAAACCGTCCACAGTGTTACTATCATCCTGATTAAACAGTACTGAAATAAAATTAACTTACAGAGTGCATCAAACATGATTTAGAGCTTGTTTATGGAAAAGTGTTTATTTCTGTATTTCAACATGATTTGGAGCTTGTATTTGAAAAGTGCTTATTTCTGTATTTCAACATGATTTGGAGCTTGTTTTTGAAAAGTGTTTTTTCTGTATGTCAACATGATTTAGAGCTTGTTTTTGGAAAAGTGTTTATTTCTGTATTCCAATGTTGCAACTTGCTGAAAACCGTCCACAGTGTTACTATCATCCTGATTAAACAGTACTGAAATAAAATTAACTTACAGAGAGCATCAAACATGATTTAGAGCTTGTTTATGGAAAAGTGTTTATTTCTGTATTTCAACATAATTTGGAGCTTGTATTTGAAAAGTGCTTATTTCTGTATTTCAACATGATTTGGAGCTTGTTTTTGAAAAGTGTTTTTTCTGTATTTCAACATGATTTAGAGCTTGTTTTTGGAAAAGTGTTTATTTCTGTATTTCAATGTTGCAACTTGCTGAAAACCGTCCACAGTGTTACTATCATCCTGATTAAACAGTACTGAAATAAAATTAACTTACAGAGTGCATCAAACATGATTTAGAGCTTGTTTATGGAAAAGTGTTTATTTCTGTATTTCAACATGATTTGGAGCTTGTATTTGAAAAGTGCTTATTTCTGTATTTCAACATGATTTGGAGCTTGTTTTTGAAAAGTGTTTATTTCTGTTTTTCAACATGATTTAGAGCTTGTTTTTGGAAAAGTGTTTATTTCTGTATTCCAATGTTGCAACTTGCTGAAAACTGTCCACAGTGTTCCTATCATCCTGATTAAACAGTACTGAAATAAAATTAACTTACAGAGTGCATCAAACATGATTTAGAGCTTGTTTATGGAAAAGTGTTTATTTCTGTATTTCAACATGATTTGGAGCTTGTTTTTGAAAAGTGTTTTTTCTGTATTTCAACATGATTTAGAGCTTGTTTTTGGAAAAGTGTTTATTTCTGTATTTCAATGTTGCAACTTGCTGAAAACCGTCCACAGTGTTACTATCATCCTGATTAAACAGTACTGAAATAAAATTAACTTACAGAGAGCATCAAACATGATTTAGAGCTTGTTTATGGAAAAGTGTTTATTTCTGTATTTCAACATGATTTGGAGCTTGTTTTTGAAAAGTGCTTATTTCTGTATTTCAACATGATTTGGAGCTTGTTTTTGAAAAGTGTTTAATTCTGTTTTTCAACATGATTTAGAGCTTGTTTTTGGAAAAGTGTTTATTTCTGTATTCCAATGTTGCAACTTGCTGAAAACCGTCCACAGTGTTACTATCATCCTGATTAAACAGTACTGAAATAAAATTAACTTACAGAGTGCATCAAACATGATTTAGAGCTTGTTTATGGAAAAGTGTTTATTTCTGTATTTCAACATGATTTGGAGCTTGTTTTTGAAAAGTGTTTTTTCTGTATTTCAACATGATTTAGAGCTTGTTTTTGAAAAGTGTTTATTTCTGTATTTCAATGTTGCAACTTGCTGAAAACCGTCCACAGTGTTACTATCATCCTGATTAAACAGTACTGAAATAAAATTAACTTACAGAGAGCATCAAACATGATTTAGAGCTTGTTTATGGAAAAGTGTTTATTTCTGTATTTCAACATGATTTGGAGCTTGTTTTTGAAAAGTGCTTATTTCTGTATTTCAACATGATTTGGAGCTTGTATTTGAAAAGTGCTTATTTCTGTATTTCAACATGATTTGGAGCTTGTTTTTGAAAAGTGTTTTTTCTATATTTCAACTTGATTTAGAGCTTGTTTTTGGAAAATTGTTTATTTCTGTATTTCAATGTTGCAACTTGCTGAAAACTGTCCACAGTGTTCCTATCATCCTGATTAAACAGTACTGAAATAAAATTAACTTACAGAGAGCATCAAACATGATTTAGAGCTTGTTTATGGAAAAGTGTTTATTTCTGTATTTCAACATGATTTAGAGCTTGTTTATGGAAAAGTGTTTATTTCTGTATTTCAACATGATTTGGAGCTTGTTTTTGGAAAGTGTTTTTTCTGTATTTCAACATGATTTAGAGCTTGTTTTTGGAAAAGTGTTTATTTCTGTATTTCAATGTTGCAACTTGCTGAAAACCGTCCACAGTGTTACTATCATCCTGATTAAACAGTACTGAAATAAAATTAACTTACAGAGTGCATCAAACATGATTTAGAGCTTGTTTATGGAAAAGTGTTTATTTCTGTATTTCAATGTTGCAACTTGCTGAAAACTGTCCACAGTGTTCCTATCATCCTGATTAAACAGTACTGAAATAAAATTAACTTACAGAGAGCATCAAACATGATTTAGAGCTTGTTTATGGAAAAGTGTTTATTTCTGTATTTCAACATGATTTGGAGCTTGTTTTTGAAAAGTGTTTATTTCTGTTTTTCAACATGATTTAGAGTTTGTTTTTGGAAAAGTGTTTATTTCTGTATTCCAATGTTGCAACTTGCTGAAAACCGTCCACAGTGTTACTATCATCCTGATTAAACAGTACTGAAATAAAATTAACTTACAGAGTGCATCAAACATGATTTAGAGCTTGTTTATGGAAAAGTGTTTATTTCTGTATTTCAACATGATTTGGAGCTTGTATTTGAAAAGTGCTTATTTCTGTATTTCAACATGATTTGGAGCTTGTTTTTGAAAAGTGTTTTTTCTGTATGTCAACATGATTTAGAGCTTGTTTTTGGAAAAGTGTTTATTTCTGTATTCCAATGTTGCAACTTGCTGAAAACCGTCCACAGTGTTACTATCATCCTGATTAAACAGTACTGAAATAAAATTAACTTACAGAGTGCATCAAACATGATTTAGAGCTTGTTTATGGAAAAGTGTTTATTTCTGTATTTCAACATGATTTGGAGCTTGTATTTGAAAAGTGCTTATTTCTGTATTTCAACATGATTTGGAGCTTGTTTTTGAAAAGTGTTTTTTCTGTATGTCAACATGATTTAGAGCTTGTTTTTGGAAAAGTGTTTATTTCTGTATTCCAATGTTGCAACTTGCTGAAAACCGTCCACAGTGTTACTATCATCCTGATTAAACAGTACTGAAATAAAATTAACTTACAGAGAGCATCAAACATGATTTAGAGCTTGTTTATGGAAAAGTGTTTATTTCTGTATTTCAACATGATTTGGAGCTTGTTTTTGAAAAGTGCTTATTTCTGTATTTCAACATGATTTGGAGCTTGTTTTTGAAAAGTGTTTAATTCTGTTTTTCAACATGATTTAGAGCTTGTTTTTGGAAAAGTGTTTATTTCTGTATTCCAATGTTGCAACTTGCTGAAAACCGTCCACAGTGTTACTATCATCCTGATTAAACAGTACTGAAATAAAATTAACTTACAGAGTGCATCAAACATGATTTAGAGCTTGTTTATGGAAAAGTGTTTATTTCTGTATTTCAACATGATTTGGAGCTTGTATTTGAAAAGTGCTTATTTCTGTATTTCAACATGATTTGGAGCTTGTTTTTGAAAAGTGTTTTTTCTGTATGTCAACATGATTTAGAGCTTGTTTTTGGAAAAGTGTTTATTTCTGTATTCCAATGTTGCAACTTGCTGAAAACCGTCCACAGTGTTACTATCATCCTGATTAAACAGTACTGAAATAAAATTAACTTACAGAGAGCATCAAACATGATTTAGAGCTTGTTTATGGAAAAGTGTTTATTTCTGTATTTCAACATGATTTGGAGCTTGTATTTGAAAAGTGCTTATTTCTGTATTTCAACATGATTTGGAGCTTGTTTTTGAAAAGTGTTTTTTCTGTATTTCAACATGATTTAGAGCTTGTTTTTGGAAAAGTGTTTATTTCTGTATTTCAATGTTGCAACTTGCTGAAAACCGTCCACAGTGTTACTATCATCCTGATTAAACAGTACTGAAATAAAATTAACTTACAGAGTGCATCAAACATGATTTAGAGCTTGTTTATGGAAAAGTGTTTATTTCTGTATTTCAACATGATTTGGAGCTTGTTTTTGAAAAGTGCTTATTTCTGTATTTCAACATGATTTGGAGCTTGTTTTTGAAAAGTGTTTAATTCTGTTTTTCAACATGATTTAGAGCTTGTTTTTGGAAAAGTGTTTATTTCTGTATTCCAATGTTGCAACTTGCTGAAAACCGTCCACAGTGTTACTATCATCCTGATTAAACAGTACTGAAATAAAATTAACTTACAGAGTGCATCAAACATGATTTAGAGCTTGTTTATGGAAAAGTGTTTATTTCTGTATTTCAACATGATTTGGAGCTTGTTTTTGAAAAGTGTTTTTTCTGTATTTCAACATGATTTAGAGCTTGTTTTTGAAAAGTGTTTATTTCTGTATTTCAATGTTGCAACTTGCTGAAAACCGTCCACAGTGTTACTATCATCCTGATTAAACAGTACTGAAATAAAATTAACTTACAGAGAGCATCAAACATGATTTAGAGCTTGTTTATGGAAAAGTGTTTATTTCTGTATTTCAACATGATTTGGAGCTTGTTTTTGAAAAGTGCTTATTTCTGTATTTCAACATGATTTGGAGCTTGTATTTGAAAAGTGCTTATTTCTGTATTTCAACATGATTTGGAGCTTGTTTTTGAAAAGTGTTTTTTCTATATTTCAACTTGATTTAGAGCTTGTTTTTGGAAAATTGTTTATTTCTGTATTTCAATGTTGCAACTTGCTGAAAACTGTCCACAGTGTTCCTATCATCCTGATTAAACAGTACTGAAATAAAATTAACTTACAGAGAGCATCAAACATGATTTAGAGCTTGTTTATGGAAAAGTGTTTATTTCTGTATTTCAACATGATTTAGAGCTTGTTTATGGAAAAGTGTTTATTTCTGTATTTCAACATGATTTGGAGCTTGTTTTTGGAAAGTGTTTTTTCTGTATTTCAACATGATTTAGAGCTTGTTTTTGGAAAAGTGTTTATTTCTGTATTTCAATGTTGCAACTTGCTGAAAACCGTCCACAGTGTTACTATCATCCTGATTAAACAGTACTGAAATAAAATTAACTTACAGAGTGCATCAAACATGATTTAGAGCTTGTTTATGGAAAAGTGTTTATTTCTGTATTTCAACATGATTTGGAGCTTGTATTTGAAAAGTGCTTATTTCTGTATTTCAACATGATTTGGAGCTTGTTTTTGAAAAGTGTTTTTTCTATATTTCAACTTGATTTAGAGCTTGTTTTTGGAAAAGTGTTTATTTCTGTATTTCAATGTTGCAACTTGCTGAAAACTGTCCACAGTGTTCCTATCATCCTGATTAAACAGTACTGAAATAAAATTAACTTACAGAGAGCATCAAACATGATTTAGAGCTTGTTTATGGAAAAGTGTTTATTTCTGTATTTCAACATGATTTGGAGCTTGTTTTTGAAAAGTGTTTATTTCTGTTTTTCAACATGATTTAGAGTTTGTTTTTGGAAAAGTGTTTATTTCTGTATTCCAATGTTGCAACTTGCTGAAAACCGTCCACAGTGTTACTATCATCCTGATTAAACAGTACTGAAATAAAATTAACTTACAGAGTGCATCAAACATGATTTAGAGCTTGTTTATGGAAAAGTGTTTATTTCTGTATTTCAACATGATTTGGAGCTTGTATTTGAAAAGTGCTTATTTCTGTATTTCAACATGATTTGGAGCTTGTTTTTGAAAAGTGTTTTTTCTGTATGTCAACATGATTTAGAGCTTGTTTTTGGAAAAGTGTTTATTTCTGTATTCCAATGTTGCAACTTGCTGAAAACCGTCCACAGTGTTACTATCATCCTGATTAAACAGTACTGAAATAAAATTAACTTACAGAGTGCATCAAACATGATTTAGAGCTTGTTTATGGAAAAGTGTTTATTTCTGTATTTCAACATGATTTGGAGCTTGTATTTGAAAAGTGCTTATTTCTGTATTTCAACATGATTTGGAGCTTGTTTTTGAAAAGTGTTTTTTCTGTATGTCAACATGATTTAGAGCTTGTTTTTGGAAAAGTGTTTATTTCTGTATTCCAATGTTGCAACTTGCTGAAAACCGTCCACAGTGTTACTATCATCCTGATTAAACAGTACTGAAATAAAATTAACTTACAGAGAGCATCAAACATGATTTAGAGCTTGTTTATGGAAAAGTGTTTATTTCTGTATTTCAACATGATTTGGAGCTTGTATTTGAAAAGTGCTTATTTCTGTATTTCAACATGATTTGGAGCTTGTTTTTGAAAAGTGTTTTTTCTGTATTTCAACATGATTTAGAGCTTGTTTTTGGAAAAGTGTTTATTTCTGTATTTCAATGTTGCAACTTGCTGAAAACCGTCCACAGTGTTACTATCATCCTGATTAAACAGTACTGAAATAAAATTAACTTACAGAGTGCATCAAACATGATTTAGAGCTTGTTTATGGAAAAGTGTTTATTTCTGTATTTCAACATGATTTGGAGCTTGTATTTGAAAAGTGCTTATTTCTGTATTTCAACATGATTTGGAGCTTGTTTTTGAAAAGTGTTTATTTCTGTTTTTCAACATGATTTAGAGCTTGTTTTTGGAAAAGTGTTTATTTCTGTATTCCAATGTTGCAACTTGCTGAAAACTGTCCACAGTGTTCCTATCATCCTGATTAAACAGTACTGAAATAAAATTAACTTACAGAGTGCATCAAACATGATTTAGAGCTTGTTTATGGAAAAGTGTTTATTTCTGTATTTCAACATGATTTGGAGCTTGTTTTTGAAAAGTGTTTTTTCTGTATTTCAACATGATTTAGAGCTTGTTTTTGGAAAAGTGTTTATTTCTGTATTTCAATGTTGCAACTTGCTGAAAACCGTCCACAGTGTTACTATCATCCTGATTAAACAGTACTGAAATAAAATTAACTTACAGAGAGCATCAAACATGATTTAGAGCTTGTTTATGGAAAAGTGTTTATTTCTGTATTTCAACATGATTTGGAGCTTGTTTTTGAAAAGTGCTTATTTCTGTATTTCAACATGATTTGGAGCTTGTTTTTGAAAAGTGTTTAATTCTGTTTTTCAACATGATTTAGAGCTTGTTTTTGGAAAAGTGTTTATTTCTGTATTCCAATGTTGCAACTTGCTGAAAACCGTCCACAGTGTTACTATCATCCTGATTAAACAGTACTGAAATAAAATTAACTTACAGAGTGCATCAAACATGATTTAGAGCTTGTTTATGGAAAAGTGTTTATTTCTGTATTTCAACATGATTTGGAGCTTGTTTTTGAAAAGTGTTTTTTCTGTATTTCAACATGATTTAGAGCTTGTTTTTGAAAAGTGTTTATTTCTGTATTTCAATGTTGCAACTTGCTGAAAACCGTCCACAGTGTTACTATCATCCTGATTAAACAGTACTGAAATAAAATTAACTTACAGAGAGCATCAAACATGATTTAGAGCTTGTTTATGGAAAAGTGTTTATTTCTGTATTTCAACATGATTTGGAGCTTGTTTTTGAAAAGTGCTTATTTCTGTATTTCAACATGATTTGGAGCTTGTATTTGAAAAGTGCTTATTTCTGTATTTCAACATGATTTGGAGCTTGTTTTTGAAAAGTGTTTTTTCTATATTTCAACTTGATTTAGAGCTTGTTTTTGGAAAATTGTTTATTTCTGTATTTCAATGTTGCAACTTGCTGAAAACTGTCCACAGTGTTCCTATCATCCTGATTAAACAGTACTGAAATAAAATTAACTTACAGAGAGCATCAAACATGATTTAGAGCTTGTTTATGGAAAAGTGTTTATTTCTGTATTTCAACATGATTTAGAGCTTGTTTATGGAAAAGTGTTTATTTCTGTATTTCAACATGATTTGGAGCTTGTTTTTGGAAAGTGTTTTTTCTGTATTTCAACATGATTTAGAGCTTGTTTTTGGAAAAGTGTTTATTTCTGTATTTCAATGTTGCAACTTGCTGAAAACCGTCCACAGTGTTACTATCATCCTGATTAAACAGTACTGAAATAAAATTAACTTACAGAGTGCATCAAACATGATTTAGAGCTTGTTTATGGAAAAGTGTTTATTTCTGTATTTCAACATGATTTGGAGCTTGTATTTGAAAAGTGCTTATTTCTGTATTTCAACATGATTTGGAGCTTGTTTTTGAAAAGTGTTTATTTCTGTTTTTCAACATGATTTAGAGCTTGTTTTTGGAAAAGTGTTTATTTCTGTATTCCAATGTTGCAACTTGCTGAAAACTGTCCACAGTGTTCCTATCATCCTGATTAAACAGTACTGAAATAAAATTAACTTACAGAGTGCATCAAACATGATTTAGAGCTTGTTTATGGAAAAGTGTTTATTTCTGTATTTCAACATGATTTGGAGCTTGTTTTTGAAAAGTGTTTTTTCTGTATTTCAACATGATTTAGAGCTTGTTTTTGGAAAAGTGTTTATTTCTGTATTTCAATGTTGCAACTTGCTGAAAACCGTCCACAGTGTTACTATCATCCTGATTAAACAGTACTGAAATAAAATTAACTTACAGAGAGCATCAAACATGATTTAGAGCTTGTTTATGGAAAAGTGTTTATTTCTGTATTTCAACATGATTTGGAGCTTGTTTTTGAAAAGTGCTTATTTCTGTATTTCAACATGATTTGGAGCTTGTTTTTGAAAAGTGTTTAATTCTGTTTTTCAACATGATTTAGAGCTTGTTTTTGGAAAAGTGTTTATTTCTGTATTTCAATGTTGCAACTTGCTGAAAACTGTCCACAGTGTTCCTATCATCCTGATTAAACAGTACTGAAATAAAATTAACTTACAGAGAGCATCAAACATGATTTAGAGCTTGTTTATGGAAAAGTGTTTATTTCTGTATTTCAACATGATTTAGAGCTTGTTTATGGAAAAGTGTTTATTTCTGTATTGCAACATGATTTGGAGCTTGTTTTTGGAAAGTGTTTTTTCTGTATTTCAACATGATTTAGAGCTTGTTTTTGGAAAAGTGTTTATTTCTGTATTTCAATGTTGCAACTTGCTGAAAACCGTCCACAGTGTTACTATCATCCTGATTAAACAGTACTGAAATAAAATTAACTTACAGAGTGCATCAAACATGATTTAGAGCTTGTTTATGGAAAAGTGTTTATTTCTGTATTTCAACATGATTTGGAGCTTGTATTTGAAAAGTGCTTATTTCTGTATTTCAACATGATTTGGAGCTTGTTTTTGAAAAGTGTTTATTTCTGTTTTTCAACATGATTTAGAGCTTGTTTTTGGAAAAGTGTTTATTTCTGTATTCCAATGTTGCAACTTGCTGAAAACTGTCCACAGTGTTCCTATCATCCTGATTAAACAGTACTGAAATAAAATTAACTTACAGAGTGCATCAAACATGATTTAGAGCTTGTTTATGGAAAAGTGTTTATTTCTGTATTTCAACATGATTTGGAGCTTGTTTTTGAAAAGTGTTTTTTCTGTATTTCAACATGATTTAGAGCTTGTTTTTGGAAAAGTGTTTATTTCTGTATTTCAATGTTGCAACTTGCTGAAAACCGTCCACAGTGTTACTATCATCCTGATTAAACAGTACTGAAATAAAATTAACTTACAGAGAGCATCAAACATGATTTAGAGCTTGTTTATGGAAAAGTGTTTATTTCTGTATTTCAACATGATTTGGAGCTTGTTTTTGAAAAGTGCTTATTTCTGTATTTCAACATGATTTGGAGCTTGTTTTTGAAAAGTGTTTAATTCTGTTTTTCAACATGATTTAGAGCTTGTTTTTGGAAAAGTGTTTATTTCTGTATTCCAATGTTGCAACTTGCTGAAAACCGTCCACAGTGTTACTATCATCCTGATTAAACAGTACTGAAATAAAATTAACTTACAGAGAGCATCAAACATGATTTAGAGCTTGTTTATGGAAAAGTGTTTATTTCTGTATTTCAACATGATTTGGAGCTTGTTTTTGAAAAGTGCTTATTTCTGTATTTCAACATGATTTGGAGCTTGTATTTGAAAAGTGCTTATTTCTGTATTTCAACATGATTTGGAGCTTGTTTTTGAAAAGTGTTTTTTCTATATTTCAACTTGATTTAGAGCTTGTTTTTGGAAAAGTGTTTATTTCTGTATTTCAATGTTGCAACTTGCTGAAAACTGTCCACAGTGTTCCTATCATCCTGATTAAACAGTACTGAAATAAAATTAACTTACAGAGAGCATCAAACATGATTTAGAGCTTGTTTATGGAAAAGTGTTTATTTCTGTATTTCAACATGATTTAGAGCTTGTTTATGGAAAAGTGTTTATTTCTGTATTTCAACATGATTTGGAGCTTGTTTTTGAAAAATGCTTATTTCTGTTTTTCAACATAATTTAGAGCTTGTTTTTGGAAAAGTGTTTATTTCTGTATTCCAATGTTGCAACTTGCTGAAAACCGTCCACAGTGTTACTATCATCCTGATTAAACAGTACTGAAATAAAATTAACTTACAGAGTGCATCAAACATGATTTCGAGCTTGTTTATGGAAAAGTGTTTATTTCTGTATTTCAACATGATTTGGAGCTTGTATTTGAAAAGTGCTTATTTCTGTATTTCAACATGATTTGGAGCTTGTTTTTGAAAAGTGTTTAATTCTGTATTTCAACATGATTTAGAGCTTGTTTTTGAAAAGTGTTTATTTCTGTATTTCAATGTTGCAACTTGCTGAAAACCGTCCACAGTGTTACTATCATCCTGATTAAACAGTACTGAAATAAAATTAACTTACAGAGAGCATCAAACATGATTTAGAGCTTGTTTATGGAAAAGTGTTTATTTCTGTATTTCAACATGATTTGGAGCTTGTTTTTGAAAAGTGCTTATTTCTGTATTTCAACATGATTTGGAGCTTGTTTTTGAAAAGTGTTTAATTCTGTTTTTCAACATGATTTAGAGCTTGTTTTTGGAAAAGTGTTTATTTCTCTATTCCAATGTTGCAACTTGCTGAAAACCGTCCACAGTGTTACTATCATCCTGATTAAACAGTACTGAAATAAAATTAACTTACAGAGAGCATCAAACATGATTTAGAGCTTGTTTATGGAAAAGTGTTTATTTCTGTATTTCAACATGATTTGGAGCTTGTTTTTGAAAAGTGTTTTTTCTATATTTCAACTTGATTTAGAGCTTGTTTTTGGAAAAGTGTTTATTTCTGTATTTCAATGTTGCAACTTGCTGAAAACTGTCCACAGTGTTCCTATCATCCTGATTAAACAGTACTGAAATAAAATTAACTTACAGAGAGCATCAAACATGATTTAGAGCTTGTTTATGGAAAAGTGTTTATTTCTGTATTTCAACATGATTTAGAGCTTGTTTATGGAAAAGTGTTTATTTCTGTATTTCAACATGATTTGGAGCTTGTTTTTGAAAAATGCTTATTTCTGTTTTTCAACATGATTTAGAGCTTGTTTTTGGAAAAGTGTTTATTTCTGTATTCCAATGTTGCAACTTGCTGAAAACCGTCCACAGTGTTACTATCATCCTGATTAAACAGTACTGAAATAAAATTAACTTACAGAGTGCATCAAACATGATTTAGAGCTTGTTTATGGAAAAGTGTTTATTTCTGTATTTCAACATGATTTGGAGCTTGTTTTTGAAAAGTGTTTTTTCTGTATTTCAACATGATTTAGAGCTTGTTTTTGAAAAGTGTTTATTTCTGTATTTCAATGTTGCAACTTGCTGAAAACCGTCCACAGTGTTACTATCATCCTGATTAAACAGTACTGAAATAAAATTAACTTACAGAGAGCATCAAACATGATTTAGAGCTTGTTTATGGAAAAGTGTTTATTTCTGTATTTCAACATGATTTGGAGCTTGTTTTTGAAAAGTGCTTATTTCTGTATTTCAACATGATTTGGAGCTTGTTTTTGAAAAGTGTTTAATTCTGTTTTTCAACATGATTTAGAGCTTGTTTTTGGAAAAGTGTTTATTTCTGTATTCCAATGTTGCAACTTGCTGAAAACCGTCCACAGTGTTACTATCATCCTGATTAAACAGTACTGAAATAAAATTAACTTACAGAGTGCATCAAACATGATTTAGAGCTTGTTTATGGAAAAGTGTTTATTTCTGTATTTCAACATGATTTGGAGCTTGTTTTTGAAAAGTGCTTATTTCTGTATTTCAACATGATTTGGAGCTTGTTTTTGAAAAGTGTTTTTTTCTATATTTCAACTTGATTTAGAGCTTGTTTTTGGAAAAGTGTTTATTTCTGTATTTCAATGTTGCAACTTGCTGAAAACTGTCCACAGTGTTACTATCATCCTGATTAAACAGTACTGAAATAAAATTAACTTACAGAGAGCATCAAACATGATTTAGAGCTTGTTTATGGAAAAGTGTTTATTTCTGTATTTCAACATGATTTGGAGCTTGTATTTGAAAAGTGCTTATTTCTGTATTTCAACATGATTTGGAGCTTGTTTTTGAAAAGTGTTTAATTCTGTATTTCAACATGATTTAGAGCTTGTTTTTGAAAAGTGTTTATTTCTGTATTTCAATGTTGCAACTTGCTGAAAACCGTCCACAGTGTTACTATCATCCTGATTAAACAGTACTGAAATAAAATTAACTTACAGAGTGCATCAAACATGATTTAGAGCTTGTTTATGGAAAAGTGTTTATTTCTGTATTTCAACATGATTTGGAGCTTGTATTTGAAAAGTGCTTATTTCTGTATTTCAACATGATTTGGAGCTTGTTTTTGAAAAGTGTTTATTTCTGTTTTTCAACATGATTTAGAGCTTGTTTTTGGAAAAGTGTTTATTTCTGTATTCCAATGTTGCAACTTGCTGAAAACCGTCCACAGTGTTACTATCATCCTGATTAAACAGTACTGAAATAAAATTAACTTACAGAGTGCATCAAACATGATTTAGAGCTTGTTTATGGAAAAGTGTTTATTTCTGTATTTCAACATGATTTGGAGCTTGTTTTTGAAAAGTGTTTTTTCTATATTTCAACTTGATTTAGAGCTTGTTTTTGGAAAAGTGTTTATTTCTGTATTTCAATGTTGCAACTTGCTGAAAACTGTCCACAGTGTTCCTATCATCCTGATTAAACAGTACTGAAATAAAATTAACTTACAGAGAGCATCAAACATGATTTAGAGCTTGTTTATGGAAAAGTGTTTATTTCTGTATTTCAACATGATTTAGAGCTTGTTTATGGAAAAGTGTTTATTTCTGTATTTCAACATGATTTGGAGCTTGTTTTTGAAAAATGCTTATTTCTGTTTTTCAACATGATTTAGAGCTTGTTTTTGGAAAAGTGTTTATTTCTGTATTCCAATGTTGCAACTTGCTGAAAACCGTCCACAGTGTTACTATCATCCTGATTAAACAGTACTGAAATAAAATTAACTTACAGAGTGCATCAAACATGATTTAGAGCTTGTTTATGGAAAAGTGTTTATTTCTGTATTTCAACATGATTTGGAGCTTGTTTTTGAAAAGTGTTTTTTCTGTATTTCAACATGATTTAGAGCTTGTTTTTGAAAAGTGTTTATTTCTGTATTTCAATGTTGCAACTTGCTGAAAACCGTCCACAGTGTTACTATCATCCTGATTAATAAACAGTACTGAAATAAAATTAACTTACAGAGAGCATCAAACATGATTTAGAGCTTGTTTATGGAAAAGTGTTTATTTCTGTATTTCAACATGATTTGGAGCTTGTATTTGAAAAGTGCTTATTTCTGTATTTCAACATGATTTGGAGCTTGTTTTTGAAAAGTTTTTTTTCTATATTTCAACTTGATTTAGAGCTTGTTTTTGGAAAAGTGTTTATTTCTGTATTTCAATGTTGCAACTTGCTGAAAACTGTCCACAGTGTTCCTATCATCCTGATTAAACAGTACTGAAATAAAATTAACTTACAGAGAGCATCAAACATGATTTAGAGCTTGTTTATGGAAAAGTGTTTATTTCTGTATTTCAACATGATTTAGAGCTTGTTTATGGAAAAGTGTTTATTTCTGTATTTCAACATGATTTGGAGCTTGTTTTTGAAAAATGCTTATTTCTGTTTTTCAACATAATTTAGAGCTTGTTTTTGGAAAAGTGTTTATTTCTGTATTCCAATGTTGCAACTTGCTGAAAACCGTCCACAGTGTTACTATCATCCTGATTAAACAGCACTGAAATAAAATTAACTTACAGAGTGCATCAAACATGATTTAGAGCTTGTTTATGGAAAAGTGTTTATTTCTGTATTTCAACATGATTTGGAGCTTGTATTTGAAAAGTGCTTATTTCTGTATTTCAACATGATTTGGAGCTTGTTTTTGAAAAGTGTTTAATTCTGTATTTCAACATGATTTAGAGCTTGTTTTTGAAAAGTGTTTATTTCTGTATTTCAATGTTGCAACTTGCTGAAAACCGTCCACAGTGTTACTATCATCCTGATTAAACAGTACTGAAATAAAATTAACTTACAGAGTGCATCAAACATGATTTAGAGCTTGTTTATGGAAAAGTGTTTATTTCTGTATTTCAACATGATTTGGAGCTTGTATTTGAAAAGTGCTTATTTCTGTATTTCAACATGATTTGGAGCTTGTTTTTGAAAAGTGTTTATTTCTGTTTTTCAACATGATTTAGAGCTTGTTTTTGGAAAAGTGTTTATTTCTGTATTCCAATGTTGCAACTTGCTGAAAACCGTCCACAGTGTTACTATCATCCTGATTAAACAGTACTGAAATAAAATTAACTTACAGAGTGCATCAAACATGATTTAGAGCTTGTTTATGGAAAAGTGTTTATTTCTGTATTTCAACATGATTTGGAGCTTGTTTTTGAAAAGTGTTTTTTCTGTATTTCAACATGATTTAGAGCTTGTTTTTGAAAAGTGTTTATTTCTGTATTTCAATGTTGCAACTTGCTGAAAACCGTCCACAGTGTTACTATCATCCTGATTAAACAGTACTGAAATAAAATTAACTTACAGAGAGCATCAAACATGATTTAGAGCTTGTTTATGGAAAAGTGTTTATTTCTGTATTTCAACATGATTTGGAGCTTGTATTTGAAAAGTGCTTATTTCTGTATTTCAACATGATTTGGAGCTTGTTTTTGAAAAGTGTTTTTTCTATATTTCAACTTGATTTAGAGCTTGTTTTTGGAAAAGTGTTTATTTCTGTATTCCAATGTTGCAACTTGCTGAAAACCGTCCACAGTGTTACTATCATCCTGATTAAACAGCACTGAAATAAAATTAACTTACAGAGTGCATCAAACATGATTTAGAGCTTGTTTATGGAAAAGTGTTTATTTCTGTATTTCAACATGATTTGGAGCTTGTATTTTAAAAGTGCTTATTTCTGTATTTCAACATGATTTGGAGCTTGTTTTTGAAAAGTGTTTAATTCTGTATTTCAACATGATTTAGAGCTTGTTTTTGAAAAGTGTTTATTTCTGTATTTCAATGTTGCAACTTGCTGAAAACCGTCCACAGTGTTACTATCATCCTGATTAAACAGTACTGAAATAAAATTAACTTACAGAGAGCATCAAACATGATTTAGAGCTTGTTTATGGAAAAGTGTTTATTTCTGTATTTCAACATGATTTGGAGCTTGTTTTTGAAAAGTGTTTAATTCTGTTTTTCAACATGATTTAGAGCTTGTTTTTGGAAAAGTGTTTATTTCTGTATTCCAATGTTGCAACTTGCTGAAAACCGTCCACAGTGTTACTATCATCCTGATTAAACAGTACTGAAATAAAATTAACTTAGAGTGCATCAAACATGATTTAGAGCTTGTTTATGCAAAAGTGTTTATTTCTGTATTTCAACATGATTTGGAGCTTGTTTTTGAAAAGTGTTTTTTCTATATTTCAACTTGATTTAGAGCTTGTTTTTGGAAAAGTGTTTATTTCTGTATTTCAATGTTGCAACTTGCTGAAAACTGTCCACAGTGTTCCTATCATCCTGATTAAACAGTACTGAAATAAAATTAACTTACAGAGAGCATCAAACATGATTTAGAGCTTGTTTATGGAAAAGTGTTTATTTCTGTATTTCAACATGATTTAGAGCTTGTTTATGGAAAAGTGTTTATTTCTGTATTTCAACATGATTTGGAGCTTGTTTTTGAAAAATGCTTATTTCTGTTTTTCAACATAATTTAGAGCTTGTTTTTGGAAAAGTGTTTATTTCTGTATTCCAATGTTGCAACTTGCTGAAAACCGTCCACAGTGTTACTATCATCCTGATTAAACAGTACTGAAATAAAATTAACTTACAGAGTGCATCAAACATGATTTAGAGCTTGTTTATGGAAAAGTGTTTATTTCTGTATTTCAACATGATTTGGAGCTTGTATTTGAAAAGTGCTTATTTCTGTATTTCAACATGATTTGGAGCTTGTTTTTGAAAAGTGTTTAATTCTGTTTTTCAACATGATTTAGAGCTTGTTTTTGGAAAAGTGTTTATTTCTGTATTCCAATGTTGCAACTTGCTGAAAACCGTCCACAGTGTTACTATCATCCTGATTAAACAGTACTGAAATAAAATTAACTTACAGAGTGCATCAAACATGATTTAGAGCTTGTTTATGGAAAAGTGTTTATTTCTGTATTTCAACATGATTTGGAGCTTGTTTTTGAAAAGTGTTTTTTCTGTATGTCAACATGATTTAGAGCTTGTTTTTGGAAAAGTGTTTATTTCTGTATTCCAATGTTGCAACTTGCTGAAAACCGTCCACAGTGTTACTATCATCCTGATTAAACAGTACTGAAATAAAATTAACTTACAGAGAGCATCAAACATGATTTAGAGCTTGTTTATGGAAAAGTGTTTATTTCTGTATTTCAACATGATTTGGAGCTTGTTTTTGAAAAGTGCTTATTTCTGTATTTCAACATGATTTGGAGCTTGTTTTTGAAAAGTGTTTAATTCTGTTTTTCAACATGATTTAGAGCTTGTTTTTGGAAAAGTGTTTATTTCTGTATTCCAATGTTGCAACTTGCTGAAAACCGTCCACAGTGTTACTATCATCCTGATTAAACAGTACTGAAATAAAATTAACTTACAGAGTGCATCAAACATGATTTAGAGCTTGTTTATGGAAAAGTGTTTATTTCTGTATTTCAACATGATTTGGAGCTTGTATTTGAAAAGTGCTTATTTCTGTATTTCAACATGATTTGGAGCTTGTTTTTGGAAAAGTGTTTATTTCTGTATTTCAATGTTGCAACCTGCTGAAAACCGTCCACAGTGTTACTATCATCCTGATTAAACAGTACTGAAATAAAATTAACTTACAGAGTGCATCAAACATGATTTAGAGCTTGTTTATGGAAAAGTGTTTATTTCTGTATTTCAACATGATTTGGAGCTTGTTTTTGAAAAGTGCTTATTTCTGTATTTCAACATGATTTGGAGCTTGTTTTTGAAAAGTGTTTTTTCTGTATTTCAACATGATTTAGAGCTTGTTTTTGGAAAAGTGTTTATTTCTGTATTCCAATGTTGCAACTTGCTGAAAACCGTCCACAGTGTTACTATCATCCTGATTAAACAGTACTGAAATAAAATTAACTTACAGAGAGCATCAAACATGATTTAGAGCTTGTTTATGGAAAAGTGTTTATTTCTGTATTTCAACATGATTTGGAGCTTGTTTTTGAAAAGTGCTTATTTCTGTATTTCAACATGATTTGGAGCTTGTTTTTGAAAAGTGTTTAATTCTGTTTTTCAACATGATTTAGAGCTTGTTTTTGGAAAAGTGTTTATTTCTGTATTCCAATGTTGCAACTTGCTGAAAACCGTCCACAGTGTTACTATCATCCTGATTAAACAGTACTGAAATAAAATTAACTTACAGAGTGCATCAAACATGATTTAGAGCTTGTTTATGGAAAAGTGTTTATTTCTGTATTTCAACATGATTTGGAGCTTGTATTTGAAAAGTGCTTATTTCTGTATTTCAACATGATTTGGAGCTTGTTTTTGGAAAAGTGTTTATTTCTGTATTTCAATGTTGCAACCTGCTGAAAACCGTCCACAGTGTTACTATCATCCTGATTAAACAGTACTGAAATAAAATTAACTTACAGAGTGCATCAAACATGATTTAGAGCTTGTTTATGGAAAAGTGTTTATTTCTGTATTTCAACATGATTTGGAGCTTGTATTTGAAAAGTGCTTATTTCTGTATTTCAACATGATTTGGAGCTTGTTTTTGAAAAGTGTTTTTTCTGTATTTCAACATGATTTAGAGCTTGTTTTTGGAAAAGTGTTTATTTCTGTATTCCAATGTTGCAACTTGCTGAAAACCGTCCACAGTGTTACTATCATCCTGATTAAACAGTACTGAAATAAAATTAACTTACAGAGAGCATCAAACATGATTTAGAGCTTGTTTATGGAAAAGTGTTTATTTCTGTATTTCAACATGATTTGGAGCTTGTTTTTGAAAAGTGTTTATTTCTGTTTTTCAACATGATTTAGAGCTTGTTTTGGAAAAGTGTTTATTTCTGTATTTCAACATGATTTGGAGATTGTTTTTGAAAAGTGCTTATTTCTGTATTTTAACATGATTTGGAGCTTGTTCTTGAAAAGTGTTTATTTCTGTTTTTCAACATGATTTAGAGCTTGTTTTTGGAAAAGTGTTTATTTCTGTATTCCAATGTTGCAACTTGCTGAAAACCGTACACAGTGTTACTATCATCCTGATTAAACAGTACTGAAATAAAATTAACTTACAGAGTGCATCAAACATGATTTAGAGCTTGTTTATGGAAAAGTGTTTATTTCTGTATTTCAACATGATTTGGAGCTTGTTTTTGAAAAGTGTTTTTTGTGTATTTCAACATGATTTAGAGCTTGTTTATGGAAAAGTGTTTATTTCTGTATTCCAATGTTGCAACTTGCTGAAAACCGTCCACAGTGCTACTATCATCCTGATTAAACAGTACTGAAATAAAATTAACTTACAGAGTGCATCAAACATGATTTAGAGCTTGTTTATGGAAAAGTGTTTATTTCTGTATTTCAACATGATTTGGAGCTTGTATTTGAAAAGTGCTTATTTCTGTATTTCAACATGATTTGGAGCTTGTTTTTGAAAAGTGTTTTTTCTATATTTCAACTTGATTTAGAGCTTGTTTTTGGAAAAGTGTTTATTTCTGTATTTCAATGTTGCAACTTGCTGAAAACCGTCCACAGTGTTACTATCATCCTGATTAAACAGTACTGAAATAAAATTAACTTACAGAGTGCATCAAACATGATTTAGAGCTTGTTTATGGAAAAGTGTTTATTTCTGTATTTCAACATGATTTGGAGCTTGTATTTGAAAAGTGCTTATTTCTGTATTTCAACATGATTTGGAGCTTGTTTTTGAAAAGTGTTTATTTCTGTTTTTCAACATGATTTAGAGCTTGTTTTTGGAAAAGTGTTTATTTCTGTATTCCAATGTTGCAACTTGCTGAAAACTGTCCACAGTGTTCCTATCATCCTGATTAAACAGTACTGAAATAAAATTAACTTACAGAGTGCATCAAACATGATTTAGAGCTTGTTTATGGAAAAGTGTTTATTTCTGTATTTCAACATGATTTGGAGCTTGTTTTTGAAAAGTGTTTTTTCTGTATTTCAACATGATTTAGAGCTTGTTTTTGGAAAAGTGTTTATTTCTGTATTTCAATGTTGCAACTTGCTGAAAACCGTCCACAGTGTTACTATCATCCTGATTAAACAGTACTGAAATAAAATTAACCTACAGAGAGCATCAAACATGATTTAGAGCTTGTTTATGGAAAAGTGTTTATTTCTGTATTTCAACATGATTTGGAGCTTGTTTTTGAAAAGTGCTTATTTCTGTATTTCAACATGATTTGGAGCTTGTTTTTGAAAAGTGTTTAATTCTGTTTTTCAACATGATTTAGAGCTTGTTTTTGGAAAGTGTTTATTTCTGTATTCCAATGTTGCAACTTGCTGAAAACCGTCCACAGTGTTACTATCATCCTGATTAAACAGTACTGAAATAAAATTAACTTACAGAGAGCATCAAACATGATTTAGAGCTTGTTTATGGAAAAGTGTTTATTTCTGTATTTCAACATGATTTGGAGCTTGTTTTTGAAAAGTGCTTATTTCTGTATTTCAACATGATTTGGAGCTTGTTTTTGAAAAGTGTTTATTTCTGTTTTTCAACATGATTTAGAGCTTGTTTTTGGAAAAGTGTTTATTTCTGTATTCCAATGTTGCAACTTGCTGAAAACCGTACACAGTGTTACTATCATCCTGATTAAACAGTACTGAAATAAAATTAACTTACAGAGTGCATCAAACATGATTTAGAGCTTGTTTATGGAAAAGTGTTTATTTTTGTATTTCAACATGATTTGGAGCTTGTTTTTGAAAAGTGTTTTTTGTGTATTTCAACATGATTTAGAGCTTGTTTATGGAAAAGTGTTTATTTCTGTATTCCAATGTTGCAACTTGCTGAAAACCGTCCACAGTGCTACTATCATCCTGATTAAACAGTACTGAAATAAAATTAACTTACAGAGTGCATCAAACATGATTTAGAGCTTGTTTATGGAAAAGTGATTATTTCTGTATTTCAACATGATTTGGAGCTTGTATTTGAAAAGTGCTTATTTCTGTATTTCAACATGATTTGGAGCTTGTTTTTGAAAACTGTTTTTTCTATATTTCAACTTGATTTAGAGCTTGTTTTGGGAAAAGTGTTTATTTCTGTATTTCAATGTTGCAACTTGCTGAAAACTGTCCACAGTGTTCCTATCATCCTGATTAAACAGTACTGAAATAAAATTAACTTACAGAGAGCATCAAACATGATTTAGAGCTTGTTTATGGAAAAGTGTTTATTTCTGTATTTCAACATGATTTGGAGCTTGTTTTTGAAAAGTGTTTATTTCTGTTTTTCAACATGATTTAGAGTTTGTTTTTGGAAAAGTGTTTATTTCTGTATTCCAATGTTGCAACTTGCTGAAAACCGTCCACAGTGTTACTATCATCCTGATTAAACAGTACTGAAATAAAATTAACTTACAGAGTGCATCAAACATGATTTAGAGCTTGTTTATGGAAAAGTGTTTATTTCTGTATTTCAACATGATTTGGAGCTTGTATTTGAAAAGTGCTTATTTCTGTATTTCAACATGATTTGGAGCTTGTTTTTGAAAAGTGTTTTTTCTGTATGTCAACATGATTTAGAGCTTGTTTTTGGAAAAGTGTTTATTTCTGTATTCCAATGTTGCAACTTGCTGAAAACCGTCCACAGTGTTACTATCATCCTGATTAAACAGTACTGAAATAAAATTAACTTACAGAGTGCATCAAACATGATTTAGAGCTTGTTTATGGAAAAGTGTTTATTTCTGTATTTCAACATGATTTGGAGCTTGTATTTGAAAAGTGCTTATTTCTGTATTTCAACATGATTTGGAGCTTGTTTTTGAAAAGTGTTTTTTTCTGTATGTCAACATGATTTAGAGCTTGTTTTTGGAAAAGTGTTTATTTCTGTATTCCAATGTTGCAACTTGCTGAAAACCGTCCACAGTGTTACTATCATCCTGATTAAACAGTACTGAAATAAAATTAACTTACAGAGAGCATCAAACATGATTTAGAGCTTGTTTATGGAAAAGTGTTTATTTCTGTATTTCAACATGATTTGGAGCTTGTATTTGAAAAGTGCTTATTTCTGTATTTCAACATGATTTGGAGCTTGTTTTTGAAAAGTGTTTTTTCTGTATTTCAACATGATTTAGAGCTTGTTTTTGGAAAAGTGTTTATTTCTGTATTTCAATGTTGCAACTTGCTGAAAACCGTCCACAGTGTTACTATCATCCTGATTAAACAGTACTGAAATAAAATTAACTTACAGAGTGCATCAAACATGATTTAGAGCTTGTTTATGGAAAAGTGTTTATTTCTGTATTTCAACATGATTTGGAGCTTGTATTTGAAAAGTGCTTATTTCTGTATTTCAACATGATTTGGAGCTTGTTTTTGAAAAGTGTTTTTTTCTGTATGTCAACATGATTTAGAGCTTGTTTTTGGAAAAGTGTTTATTTCTGTATTCCAATGTTGCAACTTGCTGAAAACCGTCCACAGTGTTACTATCATCCTGATTAAACAGTACTGAAATAAAATTAACTTACAGAGAGCATCAAACATGATTTAGAGCTTGTTTATGGAAAAGTGTTTATTTCTGTATTTCAACATGATTTGGAGCTTGTATTTGAAAAGTGCTTATTTCTGTATTTCAACATGATTTGGAGCTTGTTTTTGAAAAGTGTTTTTTCTGTATTTCAACATGATTTAGAGCTTGTTTTTGGAAAAGTGTTTATTTCTGTATTTCAATGTTGCAACTTGCTGAAAACCGTCCACAGTGTTACTATCATCCTGATTAAACAGTACTGAAATAAAATTAACTTACAGAGTGCATCAAACATGATTTAGAGCTTGTTTATGGAAAAGTGTTTATTTCTGTATTTCAACATGATTTGGAGCTTGTATTTGAAAAGTGCTTATTTCTGTATTTCAACATGATTTGGAGCTTGTTTTTGAAAAGTGTTTATTTCTGTTTTTCAACATGATTTAGAGCTTGTTTTTGGAAAAGTGTTTATTTCTGTATTCCAATGTTGCAACTTGCTGAAAACTGTCCACAGTGTTCCTATCATCCTGATTAAACAGTACTGAAATAAAATTAACTTACAGAGTGCATCAAACATGATTTAGAGCTTGTTTATGGAAAAGTGTTTATTTCTGTATTTCAACATGATTTGGAGCTTGTATTTGAAAAGTGCTTATTTCTGTATTTCAACATGATTTGGAGCTTGTTTTTGAAAAGTGTTTAATTCTGTTTTTCAACATGATTTAGAGCTTGTTTTTGGAAAAGTGTTTATTTCTGTATTCCAATGTTGCAACTTGCTGAAAACCGTCCACAGTGTTACTATCATCCTGATTAAACAGTACTGAAATAAAATTAACTTACAGAGTGCATCAAACATGATTTAGAGCTTGTTTATGGAAAAGTGTTTATTTCTGTATTTCAACATGATTTGGAGCTTGTTTTTGAAAAGTGTTTTTTCTGTATTTCAACATGATTTAGAGCTTGTTTTTGAAAAGTGTTTATTTCTGTATTTCAATGTTGCAACTTGCTGAAAACCGTCCACAGTGTTACTATCATCCTGATTAAACAGTACTGAAATAAAATTAACTTACAGAGAGCATCAAACATGATTTAGAGCTTGTTTATGGAAAAGTGTTTATTTCTGTATTTCAACATGATTTGGAGCTTGTATTTGAAAAGTGCTTATTTCTGTATTTCAACATGATTTGGAGCTTGTTTTTGAAAAGTGTTTTTTCTATATTTCAACTTGATTTAGAGCTTGTTTTGGGAAAAGTGTTTATTTCTGTATTTCAATGTTGCAACTTGCTGAAAACTGTCCACAGTGTTCCTATCATCCTGATTAAACAGTACTGAAATAAAATTAACTTACAGAGAGCAACAAACATGATTTAGAGCTTGTTTATGGAAAAGTGTTTATTTCTGTATTTCAACATGATTTAGAGCTTGTTTTTGAAAAGTGTTTTTTCTGTATTTCAACATGATTTAGAGCTTGTTTTTGGAAAAGTGTTTATTTCTGTATTTCAATGTTGCAACTTGCTGAAAACCGTCCACAGTGTTACTATCATCCTGATTAAACAGTACTGAAATAAAATTAACTTACAGAGAGCATCAAACATGATTTAGAGCTTGTTTATGGAAAAGTGTTTATTTCTGTATTTCAACATGATTTGGAGCTTGTTTTTGAAAACTGCTTATTTCTGTATTTCAACATGATTTGGAGCTTGTTTTTGGAAAAGTGTTTATTTCTGTTTTTCAACATGATTTAGAGCTTGTTTTTGGAAAAGTGTTTATTTCTGTATTCCAATGTTGCAACTTGCTGAAAACCGTACACAGTGTTACTATCATCCTGATTAAACAGTACTGAAATAAAATTAACTTACAGAGTGCATCAAACATGATTTAGAGCTTGTTTATGGAAAAGTGTTTATTTCTGTATTTCAACATGATTTGGAGCTTGTTTTTGAAAAGTGTTTTTTGTGTATTTCAACATGATTTAGAGCTTGTTTATGGAAAAGTGTTTATTTCTGTATTCCAATGTTGCAACTTGCTGAAAACCGTCCACAGTGCTACTATCATCCTGATTAAACAGTACTGAAATAAAATTAACTTACAGAGTGCATCAAACATGATTTAGAGCTTGTTTATGGAAAAGTGTTTATTTCTGTATTTCAACATGATTTGGAGCTTGTATTTGAAAAGTGCTTATTTCTGTATTTCAACATGATTTGGAGCTTGTTTTTGAAAAGTGTTTTTTCTATATTTCAACTTGATTTAGAGCTTGTTTTGGGAAAAGTGTTTATTTCTGTATTTCAATGTTGCAACTTGCTGAAAACTGTCCACAGTGTTCCTATCATCCTGATTAAACAGTACTGAAATAAAATTAACTTACAGAGAGCATCAAACATGATTTAGAGCTTGTTTATGGAAAAGTGTTTATTTCTGTATTTCAACATGATTTAGAGCTTGTTTTTGAAAAGTGTTTATTTCTGTTTTTCAACATGATTTAGAGTTTGTTTTTGGAAAAGTGTTTATTTCTGTATTCCAATGTTGCAACTTGCTGAAAACCGTCCACAGTGTTACTATCATCCTGATTAAACAGTACTGAAATAAAATTAACTTACAGAGTGCATCAAACATGATTTAGAGCTTGTTTATGGAAAAGTGTTTATTTCTGTATTTCAACATGATTTGGAGCTTGTATTTGAAAAGTGCTTATTTCTGTATTTCAACATGATTTGGAGCTTGTTTTTGAAAAGTGTTTTTTCTGTATGTCAACATGATTTAGAGCTTGTTTTTCGAAAAGTGTTTATTTCTGTATTCCAATGTTGCAACTTGCTGAAAACCGTCCACAGTGTTACTATCATCCTGATTAAACAGTACTGAAATAAAATTAACTTACAGAGTGCATCAAACATGATTTAGAGCTTGTTTATGGAAAAGTGTTTATTTCTGTATTTCAACATGATTTGGAGCTTGTATTTGAAAAGTGCTTATTTCTGTATTTCAACATGATTTGGAGCTTGTTTTTGAAAAGTGTTTTTTCTATATTTCAACTTGATTTAGAGCTTGTTTTGGGAAAAGTGTTTATTTCTGTATTTCAATGTTGCAACTTGCTGAAAACTGTCCACAGTGTTCCTATCATCCTGATTAAACAGTACTGAAATAAAATTAACTTACAGAGAGCAACAAACATGATTTAGAGCTTGTTTATGGAAAAGTGTTTATTTCTGTATTTCAACATGATTTAGAGCTTGTTTTTGAAAAGTGTTTTTTCTGTATTTCAACATGATTTAGAGCTTGTTTTTGAAAAGTGTTTATTTCTGTATTTCAATGTTGCAACTTGCTGAAAACCGTCCACAGTGTTACTATCATCCTGATTAAACAGTACTGAAATAAAATTAACTTACAGAGAGCATCAAACATGATTTAGAGCTTGTTTATGGAAAAGTGTTTATTTCTGTATTTCAACATGATTTGGAGCTTGTTTTTGAAAACTGCTTATTTCTGTATTTCAACATGATTTGGAGCTTGTTTTTGGAAAAGTGTTTATTTCTGTTTTTCAACATGATTTAGAGCTTGTTTTTGGAAAAGTGTTTATTTCTGTATTCCAATGTTGCAACTTGCTGAAAACCGTACACAGTGTTACTATCATCCTGATTAAACAGTACTGAAATAAAATTAACTTACAGAGTGCATCAAACATGATTTAGAGCTTGTTTATGGAAAAGTGTTTATTTCTGTATTTCAACATGATTTGGAGCTTGTTTTTGAAAAGTGTTTTTTGTGTATTTCAACATGATTTAGAGCTTGTTTATGGAAAAGTGTTTATTTCTGTATTCCAATGTTGCAACTTGCTGAAAACCGTCCACAGTGCTACTATCATCCTGATTAAACAGTACTGAAATAAAATTAACTTACAGAGTGCATCAAACATGATTTAGAGCTTGTTTATGGAAAAGTGTTTATTTCTGTATTTCAACATGATTTGGAGCTTGTATTTGAAAAGTGCTTATTTCTGTATTTCAACATGATTTGGAGCTTGTTTTTGAAAAGTGTTTTTTCTATATTTCAACTTGATTTAGAGCTTGTTTTGGGAAAAGTGTTTATTTCTGTATTTCAATGTTGCAACTTGCTGAAAACTGTCCACAGTGTTCCTATCATCCTGATTAAACAGTACTGAAATAAAATTAACTTACAGAGAGCATCAAACATGATTTAGAGCTTGTTTATGGAAAAGTGTTTATTTCTGTATTTCAACATGATTTAGAGCTTGTTTTTGAAAAGTGTTTATTTCTGTTTTTCAACATGATTTAGAGTTTGTTTTTGGAAAAGTGTTTATTTCTGTATTCCAATGTTGCAACTTGCTGAAAACCGTCCACAGTGTTACTATCATCCTGATTAAACAGTACTGAAATAAAATTAACTTACAGAGTGCATCAAACATGATTTAGAGCTTGTTTATGGAAAAGTGTTTATTTCTGTATTTCAACATGATTTGGAGCTTGTATTTGAAAAGTGCTTATTTCTGTATTTCAACATGATTTGGAGCTTGTTTTTGAAAAGTGTTTTTTCTGTATGTCAACATGATTTAGAGCTTGTTTTTCGAAAAGTGTTTATTTCTGTATTCCAATGTTGCAACTTGCTGAAAACCGTCCACAGTGTTACTATCATCCTGATTAAACAGTACTGAAATAAAATTAACTTACAGAGTGCATCAAACATGATTTAGAGCTTGTTTATGGAAAAGTGTTTATTTCTGTATTTCAACATGATTTGGAGCTTGTATTTGAAAAGTGCTTATTTCTGTATTTCAACATGATTTGGAGCTTGTTTTTGAAAAGTGTTTTTTCTGTATGTCAACATGATTTAGAGCTTGTTTTTGGAAAAGTGTTTATTTCTGTATTCCAATGTTGCAACTTGCTGAAAACCGTCCACAGTGTTACTATCATCCTGATTAAACAGTACTGAAATAAAATTAACTTACAGAGAGCATCAAACATGATTTAGAGCTTGTTTATGGAAAAGTGTTTATTTCTGTATTTCAACATGATTTGGAGCTTGTATTTGAAAAGTGCTTATTTCTGTATTTCAACATGATTTGGAGCTTGTTTTTGAAAAGTGTTTTTTCTGTATTTCAACATGATTTAGAGCTTGTTTTTGGAAAAGTGTTTATTTCTGTATTTCAATGTTGCAACTTGCTGAAAACCGTCCACAGTGTTACTATCATCCTGATTAAACAGTACTGAAATAAAATTAACTTACAGAGTGCATCAAACATGATTTAGAGCTTGTTTATGGAAAAGTGTTTATTTCTGTATTTCAACATGATTTGGAGCTTGTATTTGAAAAGTGCTTATTTCTGTATTTCAACATGATTTGGAGCTTGTTTTTGAAAAGTGTTTATTTCTGTTTTTCAACATGATTTAGAGCTTGTTTTTGGAAAAGTGTTTATTTCTGTATTCCAATGTTGCAACTTGCTGAAAACTGTCCACAGTGTTCCTATCATCCTGATTAAACAGTACTGAAATAAAATTAACTTACAGAGTGCATCAAACATGATTTAGAGCTTGTTTATGGAAAAGTGTTTATTTCTGTATTTCAACATGATTTGGAGCTTGTTTTTGAAAAGTGTTTTTTCTGTATTTCAACATGATTTAGAGCTTGTTTTTGGAAAAGTGTTTATTTCTGTATTTCAATGTTGCAACTTGCTGAAAACCGTCCACAGTGTTACTATCATCCTGATTAAACAGTACTGAAATCAAATTAACTTACAGAGAGCATCAAACATGATTTAGAGCTTGTTTATGGAAAAGTGTTTATTTCTGTATTTCAACATGATTTGGAGCTTGTTTTTGAAAAGTGCTTATTTCTGTATTTCAACATGATTTGGAGCTTGTTTTTGAAAAGTGTTTAATTCTGTTTTTCAACATGATTTAGAGCTTGTTTTTGGAAAAGTGTTTATTTCTGTATTCCAATGTTGCAACTTGCTGAAAACCGTCCACAGTGTTACTATCATCCTGATTAAACAGTACTGAAATAAAATTAACTTACAGAGTGCATCAAACATGATTTAGAGCTTGTTTATGGAAAAGTGTTTATTTCTGTATTTCAACATGATTTGGAGCTTGTTTTTGAAAAGTGTTTTTTCTGTATTTCAACATGATTTAGAGCTTGTTTTTGAAAAGTGTTTATTTCTGTATTTCAATGTTGCAACTTGCTGAAAACCGTCCACAGTGTTACTATCATCCTGATTAAACAGTACTGAAATAAAATTAACTTACAGAGAGCATCAAACATGATTTAGAGCTTGTTTATGGAAAAGTGTTTATTTCTGTATTTCAACATGATTTGGAGCTTGTTTTTGAAAAGTGTTTATTTCTGTTTTTCAACATGATTTAGAGCTTGTTTTTGGAAAAGTGTTTATTTCTGTATTCCAATGTTGCAACTTGCTGAAAACTGTCCACAGTGTTCCTATCATCCTGATTAAACAGTACTGAAATAAAATTAACTTACAGAGTGCATCAAACATGATTTAGAGCTTGTTTATGGAAAAGTGTTTATTTCTGTATTTCAACATGATTTGGAGCTTGTTTTTGAAAAGTGTTTTTTCTGTATTTCAACATGATTTAGAGCTTGTTTTTGGAAAAGTGTTTATTTCTGTTTTTCAATGTTGCAACTTGCTGAAAACCGTCCACAGTGTTACTATCATCCTGATTAAACAGTACTGAAATAAAATTAACTTACAGAGAGCATCAAACATGATTTAGAGCTTGTTTATGGAAAAGTGTTTATTTCTGTATTTCAACATGATTTGGAGCTTGTTTTTGAAAAGTGCTTATTTCTGTATTTCAACATGATTTGGAGCTTGTTTTTGAAAAGTGTTTAATTCTGTATTTCAATTTTGCAACTTGCTGAAAACCGTCCACAGTGTTACTATCATCCTGATTAAACAGTACTGAAATAAAATTAACTTACAGAGAGCATCAAACATGATTTAGAGCTTGTTTATGGAAAAGTGTTTATTTCTGTATTTCAACATGATTTGGAGCTTGTTTTTGAAAAGTGCTTATTTCTGTATTTCAACATGATTTGGAGCTTGTTTTTGAAAAGTGTTTAATTCTGTTTTTCAACATGATTTAGAGCTTGTTTTTGGAAAAGTGTTTATTTCTGTATTCCAATGTTGCAACTTGCTGAAAACCGTCCACAGTGTTACTATCATCCTGATTAAACAGTACTGAAATAAAATTAACTTACAGAGTGCATCAAACATGATTTAGAGCTTGTTTATGGAAAAGTGTTTATTTCTGTATTTCAACATGATTTGGAGCTTGTATTTGAAAAGTGCTTATTTCTGTATTTCAACATGATTTGGAGCTTGTTTTTGAAAAGTGTTTTTTCTATATTTCAACTTGATTTAGAGCTTGTTTTTGGAAAAGTGTTTATTTCTGTATTTCAATGTTGCAACTTGCTGAAAACTGTCCACAGTGTTCCTATCATCCTGATTAAACAGTACTGAAATAAAATTAACTTACAGAGAGCATCAAACATGATTTGGAGCTTGTTTATGGAAAAGTGTTTATTTCTGTATTTCAACATGATTTAGAGCTTGTTTATGGAAAAGTGTTTATTTCTGTATTTCAACATGATTTGGAGCTTGTTTTTGAAAAATGCTTATTTCTGTTTTTCAACATAATTTAGAGCTTGTTTTTGGAAAAGTGTTTATTTCTGTATTCCAATGTTGCAACTTGCTGAAAACCGTCCACAGTGTTACTATCATCCTGATTAAACAGTACTGAAATAAAATTAACTTACAGAGTGCATCAAACATGATTTAGAGCTTGTTTATGGAAAAGTGTTTATTTCTGTATTTCAACATGATTTGGAGCTTGTATTTGAAAAGTGCTTATTTCTGCATTTCAACATGATTTGGAGCTTGTTTTTGAAAAGTGTTTTTTCTGTATGTCAACATGATTTAGAGCTTGTTTTTGGAAAAGTGTTTATTTCTGTATTCCAATGTTGCAACTTGCTGAAAACCGTCCACAGTGTTACTATCATCCTGATTAAACAGTACTGAAATAAAATTAACTTACAGAGAGCATCAAACATGATTTAGAGCTTGTTTATGGAAAAGTGTTTATTTCTGTATTTCAACATGATTTGGAGCTTGTTTTTGAAAAGTGCTTATTTCTGTATTTCAACATGATTTGGAGCTTGTTTTTGAAAAGTGTTTAATTCTGTTTTTCAACATGATTTAGAGCTTGTTTTTGGAAAAGTGTTTATTTCTGTATTCCAATGTTGCAACTTGCTGAAAACCGTCCACAGTGTTACTATCATCCTGATTAAACAGTACTGAAATAAAATTAACTTACAGAGTGCATCAAACATGATTTAGAGCTTGTTTATGGAAAAGTGTTTATTTCTGTATTTCAACATGATTTGGAGCTTGTATTTGAAAAGTGCTTATTTCTGTATTTCAACATGATTTGGAGCTTGTTTTTGAAAAGTGTTTTTTCTGTATGTCAACATGATTTAGAGCTTGTTTTTGGAAAAGTGTTTATTTCTGTATTCCAATGTTGCAACTTGCTGAAAACCGTCCACAGTGTTACTATCATCCTGATTAAACAGTACTGAAATAAAATTAACTTACAGAGAGCATCAAACATGATTTAGAGCTTGTTTATGGAAAAGTGTTTATTTCTGTATTTCAACATGATTTGGAGCTTGTTTTTGAAAAGTGCTTATTTCTGTATTTCAACATGATTTGGAGCTTGTTTTTGAAAAGTGTTTAATTCTGTTTTTCAACATGATTTAGAGCTTGTTTTTGGAAAAGTGTTTATTTCTGTATTCCAATGTTGCAACTTGCTGAAAAACGTCCACAGTGTTACTATCATCCTGATTAAACAGTACTGAAATAAAATTAACTTACAGAGTGCATCAAACATGATTTAGAGCTTGTTTATGGAAAAGTGTTTATTTCTGTATTTCAACATGATTTGGAGCTTGTATTTGAAAAGTGCTTATTTCTGTATTTCAACATGATTTGGAGCTTGTTTTTGAAAAGTGTTTAATTCTGTTTTTCAACATGATTTAGAGCTTGTTTTTGGAAAAGTGTTTATTTCTGTATTCCAATGTTGCAACTTGCTGAAAACCGTCCACAGTGTTACTATCATCCTGATTAAACAGTACTGAAATAAAATTAACTTACAGAGTGCATCAAACATGATTTAGAGCTTGTTTATGGAAAAGTGTTTATTTCTGTATTTCAACATGATTTGGAGCTTGTATTTGAAAAGTGCTTATTTCTGATTTCAACATGATTTGGAGCTTGTTTTTGAAAAGTGTTTTTTCTGTATGTCAACATGATTTAGAGCTTGTTTTTGGAAAAGTGTTTATTTCTGTATTCCAATGTTGCAACTTGCTGAAAACCGTCCACAGTGTTACTATCATCCTGATTAAACAGTACTGAAATAAAATTAACTTACAGAGAGCATCAAACATGATTTGGAGCTTGTTTATGGAAAAGTGTTTATTTCTGTATTTCAACATGATTTAGAGCTTGTTTATGGAAAAGTGTTTATTTCTGTATTTCAACATGATTTGGAGCTTGTTTTTGAAAAATGCTTATTTCTGTTTTTCAACATAATTTAGAGCTTGTTTTTGGAAAAGTGTTTATTTCTGTATTCCAATGTTGCAACTTGCTGAAAACCGTCCACAGTGTTACTATCATCCTGATTAAACAGTACTGAAATAAAATTAACTTACAGAGTGCATCAAACATGATTTAGAGCTTGTTTATGGAAAAGTGTTTATTTCTGTATTTCAACATGATTTGGAGCTTGTATTTGAAAAGTGCTTATTTCTGTATTTCAACATGATTTGGAGCTTGTTTTTGAAAAGTGTTTTTTCTGTATGTCAACATGATTTAGAGCTTGTTTTTGGAAAAGTGTTTATTTCTGTATTCCAATGTTGCAACTTGCTGAAAACCGTCCACAGTGTTACTATCATCCTGATTAAACAGTACTGAAATAAAATTAACTTACAGAGAGCATCAAACATGATTTAGAGCTTGTTTATGGAAAAGTGTTTATTTCTGTATTTCAACATGATTTGGAGCTTGTTTTTGAAAAGTGCTTATTTCTGTATTTCAACATGATTTGGAGCTTGTTTTTGAAAAGTGTTTAATTCTGTTTTTCAACATGATTTAGAGCTTGTTTTTGGAAAAGTGTTTATTTCTGTATTCCAATGTTGCAACTTGCTGAAAACCGTCCACAGTGTTACTATCATCCTGATTAAACAGTACTGAAATAAAATTAACTTACAGAGAGCATCAAACATGATTTAGAGCTTGTTTATGGAAAAGTGTTTATTTCTGTATTTCAACATGATTTGGAGCTTGTTTTTGAAAAGTGCTTATTTCTGTATTTCAACATGATTTGGAGCTTGTTTTTGAAAAGTGTTTAATTCTGTTTTTCAACATGATTTAGAGCTTGTTTTTGGAAAAGTGTTTATTTCTGTATTCCAATGTTGCAACTTGCTGAAAACCGTCCACAGTGTTACTATCATCCTGATTAAACAGTACTGAAATAAAATTAACTTACAGAGTGCATCAAACATGATTTAGAGCTTGTTTATGGAAAAGTGTTTATTTCTGTATTTCAACATGATTTGGAGCTTGTATTTGAAAAGTGCTTATTTCTGTATTTCAACATGATTTGGAGCTTGTTTTTGAAAAGTGTTTTTTCTGTATGTCAACATGATTTAGAGCTTGTTTTTGGAAAAGTGTTTATTTCTGTATTCCAATGTTGCAACTTGCTGAAAACCGTCCACAGTGTTACTATCATCCTGATTAAACAGTACTGAAATAAAATTAACTTACAGAGAGCATCAAACATGATTTAGAGCTTGTTTATGGAAAAGTGTTTATTTCTGTATTTCAACATGATTTGGAGCTTGTTTTTGAAAAGTGCTTATTTCTGTATTTCAACATGATTTGGAGCTTGTTTTTGAAAAGTGTTTAATTCTGTTTTTCAACATGATTTAGAGCTTGTTTTTGGAAAAGTGTTTATTTCTGTATTCCAATGTTGCAACTTGCTGAAAACCGTCCACAGTGTTACTATCATCCTGATTAAACAGTACTGAAATAAAATTAACTTACAGAGTGCATCAAACATGATTTAGAGCTTGTTTATGGAAAAGTGTTTATTTCTGTATTTCAACATGATTTGGAGCTTGTATTTGAAAAGTGCTTATTTCTGTATTTCAACATGATTTGGAGCTTGTTTTTGAAAAGTGTTTTTTCTGTATGTCAACATGATTTAGAGCTTGTTTTTGGAAAAGTGTTTATTTCTGTATTCCAATGTTGCAACTTGCTGAAAACCGTCCACAGTGTTACTATCATCCTGATTAAACAGTACTGAAATAAAATTAACTTACAGAGAGCATCAAACATGATTTAGAGCTTGTTTATGGAAAAGTGTTTATTTCTGTATTTCAACATGATTTGGAGCTTGTTTTTGAAAAGTGCTTATTTCTGTATTTCAACATGATTTGGAGCTTGTTTTTGAAAAGTGTTTAATTCTGTTTTTCAACATGATTTAGAGCTTGTTTTTGGAAAAGTGTTTATTTCTGTATTCCAATGTTGCAACTTGCTGAAAACCGTCCACAGTGTTACTATCATCCTGATTAAACAGTACTGAAATAAAATTAACTTACAGAGTGCATCAAACATGATTTAGAGCTTGTTTATGGAAAAGTGTTTATTTCTGTATTTCAACATGATTTGGAGCTTGTATTTGAAAAGTGCTTATTTCTGCATTTCAACATGATTTGGAGCTTGTTTTTGAAAAGTGTTTTTTCTGTATGTCAACATGATTTAGAGCTTGTTTTTGGAAAAGTGTTTATTTCTGTATTCCAATGTTGCAACTTGCTGAAAACCGTCCACAGTGTTACTATCATCCTGATTAAACAGTACTGAAATAAAATTAACTTACAGAGAGCATCAAACATGATTTAGAGCTTGTTTATGGAAAAGTGTTTATTTCTGTATTTCAACATGATTTGGAGCTTGTTTTTGAAAAGTGCTTATTTCTGTATTTCAACATGATTTGGAGCTTGTTTTTGAAAAGTGTTTAATTCTGTTTTTCAACATGATTTAGAGCTTGTTTTTGGAAAAGTGTTTATTTCTGTATTCCAATGTTGCAACTTGCTGAAAACCGTCCACAGTGTTACTATCATCCTGATTAAACAGTACTGAAATAAAATTAACTTACAGAGTGCATCAAACATGATTTAGAGCTTGTTTATGGAAAAGTGTTTATTTCTGTATTTCAACATGATTTGGAGCTTGTATTTGAAAAGTGCTTATTTCTGTATTTCAACATGATTTGGAGCTTGTTTTTGAAAAGTGTTTTTTCTGTATGTCAACATGATTTAGAGCTTGTTTTTGGAAAAGTGTTTATTTCTGTATTCCAATGTTGCAACTTGCTGAAAACCGTCCACAGTGTTACTATCATCCTGATTAAACAGTACTGAAATAAAATTAACTTACAGAGAGCATCAAACATGATTTAGAGCTTGTTTATGGAAAAGTGTTTATTTCTGTATTTCAACATGATTTGGAGCTTGTATTTGAAAAGTGCTTATTTCTGTATTTCAACATGATTTGGAGCTTGTTTTTGAAAAGTGTTTTTTCTGTATGTCAACATGATTTAGAGCTTGTTTTTGGAAAAGTGTTTATTTCTGTATTCCAATGTTGCAACTTGCTGAAAACCGTCCACAGTGTTACTATCATCCTGATTAAACAGTACTGAAATAAAATTAACTTACAGAGAGCATCAAACATGATTTAGAGCTTGTTTATGGAAAAGTGTTTATTTCTGTATTTCAACATGATTTGGAGCTTGTTTTTGAAAAGTGCTTATTTCTGTATTTCAACATGATTTGGAGCTTGTTTTTGAAAAGTGTTTAATTCTGTTTTTCAACATGATTTAGAGCTTGTTTTTGGAAAAGTGTTTATTTCTGTATTCCAATGTTGCAACTTGCTGAAAACCGTCCACAGTGTTACTATCATCCTGATTAAACAGTACTGAAATAAAATTAACTTACAGAGTGCATCAAACATGATTTAGAGCTTGTTTATGGAAAAGTGTTTATTTCTGTATTTCAACATGATTTGGAGCTTGTATTTGAAAAGTGCTTATTTCTGTATTTCAACATGATTTGGAGCTTGTTTTTGAAAAGTGTTTTTTCTGTATGTCAACATGATTTAGAGCTTGTTTTTGGAAAAGTGTTTATTTCTGTATTCCAATGTTGCAACTTGCTGAAAACCGTCCACAGTGTTACTATCATCCTGATTAAACAGTACTGAAATAAAATTAACTTACAGAGAGCATCAAACATGATTTAGAGCTTGTTTATGGAAAAGTGTTTATTTCTGTATTTCAACATGATTTGGAGCTTGTTTTTGAAAAGTGCTTATTTCTGTATTTCAACATGATTTGGAGCTTGTTTTTGAAAAGTGTTTAATTCTGTTTTTCAACATGATTTAGAGCTTGTTTTTGGAAAAGTGTTTATTTCTGTATTCCAATGTTGCAACTTGCTGAAAACCGTCCACAGTGTTACTATCATCCTGATTAAACAGTACTGAAATAAAATTAACTTACAGAGTGCATCAAACATGATTTAGAGCTTGTTTATGGAAAAGTGTTTATTTCTGTATTTCAACATGATTTGGAGCTTGTATTTGAAAAGTGCTTATTTCTGTATTTCAACATGATTTGGAGCTTGTTTTTGAAAAGTGTTTTTTCTGTATGTCAACATGATTTAGAGCTTGTTTTTGGAAAAGTGTTTATTTCTGTATTCCAATGTTGCAACTTGCTGAAAACCGTCCACAGTGTTACTATCATCCTGATTAAACAGTACTGAAATAAAATTAACTTACAGAGAGCATCAAACATGATTTAGAGCTTGTTTATGGAAAAGTGTTTATTTCTGTATTTCAACATGATTTGGAGCTTGTTTTTGAAAAGTGCTTATTTCTGTATTTCAACATGATTTGGAGCTTGTTTTTGAAAAGTGTTTAATTCTGTTTTTCAACATGATTTAGAGCTTGTTTTTGGAAAAGTGTTTATTTCTGTATTCCAATGTTGCAACTTGCTGAAAACCGTCCACAGTGTTACTATCATCCTGATTAAACAGTACTGAAATAAAATTAACTTACAGAGTGCATCAAACATGATTTAGAGCTTGTTTATGGAAAAGTGTTTATTTCTGTATTTCAACATGATTTGGAGCTTGTATTTGAAAAGTGCTTATTTCTGTATTTCAACATGATTTGGAGCTTGTTTTTGAAAAGTGTTTTTTCTGTATGTCAACATGATTTAGAGCTTGTTTTTGGAAAAGTGTTTATTTCTGTATTCCAATGTTGCAACTTGCTGAAAACCGTCCACAGTGTTACTATCATCCTGATTAAACAGTACTGAAATAAAATTAACTTACAGAGAGCATCAAACATGATTTAGAGCTTGTTTATGGAAAAGTGTTTATTTCTGTATTTCAACATGATTTGGAGCTTGTTTTTGAAAAGTGCTTATTTCTGTATTTCAACATGATTTGGAGCTTGTTTTTGAAAAGTGTTTAATTCTGTTTTTCAACATGATTTAGAGCTTGTTTTTGGAAAAGTGTTTATTTCTGTATTCCAATGTTGCAACTTGCTGAAAACCGTCCACAGTGTTACTATCATCCTGATTAAACAGTACTGAAATAAAATTAACTTACAGAGTGCATCAAACATGATTTAGAGCTTGTTTATGGAAAAGTGTTTATTTCTGTATTTCAACATGATTTGGAGCTTGTATTTGAAAAGTGCTTATTTCTGTATTTCAACATGATTTGGAGCTTGTTTTTGAAAAGTGTTTTTTCTGTATGTCAACATGATTTAGAGCTTGTTTTTGGAAAAGTGTTTATTTCTGTATTCCAATGTTGCAACTTGCTGAAAACCGTCCACAGTGTTACTATCATCCTGATTAAACAGTACTGAAATAAAATTAACTTACAGAGAGCATCAAACATGATTTAGAGCTTGTTTATGGAAAAGTGTTTATTTCTGTATTTCAACATGATTTGGAGCTTGTTTTTGAAAAGTGCTTATTTCTGTATTTCAACATGATTTGGAGCTTGTTTTTGAAAAGTGTTTAATTCTGTTTTTCAACATGATTTAGAGCTTGTTTTTGGAAAAGTGTTTATTTCTGTATTCCAATGTTGCAACTTGCTGAAAACCGTCCACAGTGTTACTATCATCCTGATTAAACAGTACTGAAATAAAATTAACTTACAGAGTGCATCAAACATGATTTAGAGCTTGTTTATGGAAAAGTGTTTATTTCTGTATTTCAACATGATTTGGAGCTTGTATTTGAAAAGTGCTTATTTCTGTATTTCAACATGATTTGGAGCTTGTTTTTGAAAAGTGTTTTTTCTGTATGTCAACATGATTTAGAGCTTGTTTTTGGAAAAGTGTTTATTTCTGTATTCCAATGTTGCAACTTGCTGAAAACCGTCCACAGTGTTACTATCATCCTGATTAAACAGTACTGAAATAAAATTAACTTACAGAGAGCATCAAACATGATTTAGAGCTTGTTTATGGAAAAGTGTTTATTTCTGTATTTCAACATGATTTGGAGCTTGTTTTTGAAAAGTGCTTATTTCTGTATTTCAACATGATTTGGAGCTTGTTTTTGAAAAGTGTTTAATTCTGTTTTTCAACATGATTTAGAGCTTGTTTTTGGAAAAGTGTTTATTTCTGTATTCCAATGTTGCAACTTGCTGAAAACCGTCCACAGTGTTACTATCATCCTGATTAAACAGTACTGAAATAAAATTAACTTACAGAGAGCATCAAACATGATTTAGAGCTTGTTTATGGAAAAGTGTTTATTTCTGTATTTCAACATGATTTGGAGCTTGTTTTTGAAAAGTGCTTATTTCTGTATTTCAACATGATTTGGAGCTTGTTTTTGAAAAGTGTTTAATTCTGTTTTTCAACATGATTTAGAGCTTGTTTTTGGAAAAGTGTTTATTTCTGTATTCCAATGTTGCAACTTGCTGAAAACCGTCCACAGTGTTACTATCATCCTGATTAAACAGTACTGAAATAAAATTAACTTACAGAGTGCATCAAACATGATTTAGAGCTTGTTTATGGAAAAGTGTTTATTTCTGTATTTCAACATGATTTGGAGCTTGTATTTGAAAAGTGCTTATTTCTGCATTTCAACATGATTTGGAGCTTGTTTTTGAAAAGTGTTTTTTCTGTATGTCAACATGATTTAGAGCTTGTTTTTGGAAAAGTGTTTATTTCTGTATTCCAATGTTGCAACTTGCTGAAAACCGTCCACAGTGTTACTATCATCCTGATTAAACAGTACTGAAATAAAATTAACTTACAGAGAGCATCAAACATGATTTAGAGCTTGTTTATGGAAAAGTGTTTATTTCTGTATTTCAACATGATTTGGAGCTTGTTTTTGAAAAGTGCTTATTTCTGTATTTCAACATGATTTGGAGCTTGTTTTTGAAAAGTGTTTAATTCTGTTTTTCAACATGATTTAGAGCTTGTTTTTGGAAAAGTGTTTATTTCTGTATTCCAATGTTGCAACTTGCTGAAAACCGTCCACAGTGTTACTATCATCCTGATTAAACAGTACTGAAATAAAATTAACTTACAGAGTGCATCAAACATGATTTAGAGCTTGTTTATGGAAAAGTGTTTATTTCTGTATTTCAACATGATTTGGAGCTTGTATTTGAAAAGTGCTTATTTCTGTATTTCAACATGATTTGGAGCTTGTTTTTGAAAAGTGTTTTTTCTGTATGTCAACATGATTTAGAGCTTGTTTTTGGAAAAGTGTTTATTTCTGTATTCCAATGTTGCAACTTGCTGAAAACCGTCCACAGTGTTACTATCATCCTGATTAAACAGTACTGAAATAAAATTAACTTACAGAGAGCATCAAACATGATTTAGAGCTTGTTTATGGAAAAGTGTTTATTTCTGTATTTCAACATGATTTGGAGCTTGTTTTTGAAAAGTGCTTATTTCTGTATTTCAACATGATTTGGAGCTTGTTTTTGAAAAGTGTTTAATTCTGTTTTTCAACATGATTTAGAGCTTGTTTTTGGAAAAGTGTTTATTTCTGTATTCCAATGTTGCAACTTGCTGAAAACCGTCCACAGTGTTACTATCATCCTGATTAAACAGTACTGAAATAAAATTAACTTACAGAGTGCATCAAACATGATTTAGAGCTTGTTTATGGAAAAGTGTTTATTTCTGTATTTCAACATGATTTGGAGCTTGTATTTGAAAAGTGCTTATTTCTGTATTTCAACATGATTTGGAGCTTGTTTTTGAAAAGTGTTTTTTCTGTATGTCAACATGATTTAGAGCTTGTTTTTGGAAAAGTGTTTATTTCTGTATTCCAATGTTGCAACTTGCTGAAAACCGTCCACAGTGTTACTATCATCCTGATTAAACAGTACTGAAATAAAATTAACTTACAGAGAGCATCAAACATGATTTAGAGCTTGTTTATGGAAAAGTGTTTATTTCTGTATTTCAACATGATTTGGAGCTTGTTTTTGAAAAGTGCTTATTTCTGTATTTCAACATGATTTGGAGCTTGTTTTTGAAAAGTGTTTAATTCTGTTTTTCAACATGATTTAGAGCTTGTTTTTGGAAAAGTGTTTATTTCTGTATTCCAATGTTGCAACTTGCTGAAAACCGTCCACAGTGTTACTATCATCCTGATTAAACAGTACTGAAATAAAATTAACTTACAGAGTGCATCAAACATGATTTAGAGCTTGTTTATGGAAAAGTGTTTATTTCTGTATTTCAACATGATTTGGAGCTTGTATTTGAAAAGTGCTTATTTCTGTATTTCAACATGATTTGGAGCTTGTTTTTGAAAAGTGTTTTTTCTGTATGTCAACATGATTTAGAGCTTGTTTTTGGAAAAGTGTTTATTTCTGTATTCCAATGTTGCAACTTGCTGAAAACCGTCCACAGTGTTACTATCATCCTGATTAAACAGTACTGAAATAAAATTAACTTACAGAGAGCATCAAACATGATTTAGAGCTTGTTTATGGAAAAGTGTTTATTTCTGTATTTCAACATGATTTGGAGCTTGTTTTTGAAAAGTGCTTATTTCTGTATTTCAACATGATTTGGAGCTTGTTTTTGAAAAGTGTTTAATTCTGTTTTTCAACATGATTTAGAGCTTGTTTTTGGAAAAGTGTTTATTTCTGTATTCCAATGTTGCAACTTGCTGAAAACCGTCCACAGTGTTACTATCATCCTGATTAAACAGTACTGAAATAAAATTAACTTACAGAGTGCATCAAACATGATTTAGAGCTTGTTTATGGAAAAGTGTTTATTTCTGTATTTCAACATGATTTGGAGCTTGTATTTGAAAAGTGCTTATTTCTGTATTTCAACATGATTTGGAGCTTGTTTTTGAAAAGTGTTTTTTCTGTATGTCAACATGATTTAGAGCTTGTTTTTGGAAAAGTGTTTATTTCTGTATTCCAATGTTGCAACTTGCTGAAAACCGTCCACAGTGTTACTATCATCCTGATTAAACAGTACTGAAATAAAATTAACTTACAGAGAGCATCAAACATGATTTAGAGCTTGTTTATGGAAAAGTGTTTATTTCTGTATTTCAACATGATTTGGAGCTTGTTTTTGAAAAGTGCTTATTTCTGTATTTCAACATGATTTGGAGCTTGTTTTTGAAAAGTGTTTAATTCTGTTTTTCAACATGATTTAGAGCTTGTTTTTGGAAAAGTGTTTATTTCTGTATTCCAATGTTGCAACTTGCTGAAAACCGTCCACAGTGTTACTATCATCCTGATTAAACAGTACTGAAATAAAATTAACTTACAGAGTGCATCAAACATGATTTAGAGCTTGTTTATGGAAAAGTGTTTATTTCTGTATTTCAACATGATTTGGAGCTTGTATTTGAAAAGTGCTTATTTCTGTATTTCAACATGATTTGGAGCTTGTTTTTGAAAAGTGTTTTTTCTGTATGTCAACATGATTTAGAGCTTGTTTTTGGAAAAGTGTTTATTTCTGTATTCCAATGTTGCAACTTGCTGAAAACCGTCCACAGTGTTACTATCATCCTGATTAAACAGTACTGAAATAAAATTAACTTACAGAGAGCATCAAACATGATTTAGAGCTTGTTTATGGAAAAGTGTTTATTTCTGTATTTCAACATGATTTGGAGCTTGTTTTTGAAAAGTGCTTATTTCTGTATTTCAACATGATTTGGAGCTTGTTTTTGAAAAGTGTTTAATTCTGTTTTTCAACATGATTTAGAGCTTGTTTTTGGAAAAGTGTTTATTTCTGTATTCCAATGTTGCAACTTGCTGAAAACCGTCCACAGTGTTACTATCATCCTGATTAAACAGTACTGAAATAAAATTAACTTACAGAGTGCATCAAACATGATTTAGAGCTTGTTTATGGAAAAGTGTTTATTTCTGTATTTCAACATGATTTGGAGCTTGTATTTGAAAAGTGCTTATTTCTGTATTTCAACATGATTTGGAGCTTGTTTTTGAAAAGTGTTTTTTCTGTATGTCAACATGATTTAGAGCTTGTTTTTGGAAAAGTGTTTATTTCTGTATTCCAATGTTGCAACTTGCTGAAAACCGTCCACAGTGTTACTATCATCCTGATTAAACAGTACTGAAATAAAATTAACTTACAGAGAGCATCAAACATGATTTAGAGCTTGTTTATGGAAAAGTGTTTATTTCTGTATTTCAACATGATTTGGAGCTTGTTTTTGAAAAGTGCTTATTTCTGTATTTCAACATGATTTGGAGCTTGTTTTTGAAAAGTGTTTAATTCTGTTTTTCAACATGATTTAGAGCTTGTTTTTGGAAAAGTGTTTATTTCTGTATTCCAATGTTGCAACTTGCTGAAAACCGTCCACAGTGTTACTATCATCCTGATTAAACAGTACTGAAATAAAATTAACTTACAGAGAGCATCAAACATGATTTAGAGCTTGTTTATGGAAAAGTGTTTATTTCTGTATTTCAACATGATTTGGAGCTTGTTTTTGAAAAGTGCTTATTTCTGTATTTCAACATGATTTGGAGCTTGTTTTTGAAAAGTGTTTAATTCTGTTTTTCAACATGATTTAGAGCTTGTTTTTGGAAAAGTGTTTATTTCTGTATTCCAATGTTGCAACTTGCTGAAAACCGTCCACAGTGTTACTATCATCCTGATTAAACAGTACTGAAATAAAATTAACTTACAGAGTGCATCAAACATGATTTAGAGCTTGTTTATGGAAAAGTGTTTATTTCTGTATTTCAACATGATTTGGAGCTTGTATTTGAAAAGTGCTTATTTCTGCATTTCAACATGATTTGGAGCTTGTTTTTGAAAAGTGTTTTTTCTGTATGTCAACATGATTTAGAGCTTGTTTTTGGAAAAGTGTTTTCTTTCTGTATTCCAATGTTGCAACTTGCTGAAAACCGTCCACAGTGTTACTATCATCCTGATTAAACAGTACTGAAATAAAATTAACTTACAGAGAGCATCAAACATGATTTAGAGCTTGTTTATGGAAAAGTGTTTATTTCTGTATTTCAACATGATTTGGAGCTTGTTTTTGAAAAGTGCTTATTTCTGTATTTCAACATGATTTGGAGCTTGTTTTTGAAAAGTGTTTAATTCTGTTTTTCAACATGATTTAGAGCTTGTTTTTGGAAAAGTGTTTATTTCTGTATTCCAATGTTGCAACTTGCTGAAAACCGTCCACAGTGTTACTATCATCCTGATTAAACAGTACTGAAATAAAATTAACTTACAGAGTGCATCAAACATGATTTAGAGCTTGTTTATGGAAAAGTGTTTATTTCTGTATTTCAACATGATTTGGAGCTTGTATTTGAAAAGTGCTTATTTCTGTATTTCAACATGATTTGGAGCTTGTTTTTGAAAAGTGTTTTTTCTGTATGTCAACATGATTTAGAGCTTGTTTTTGGAAAAGTGTTTATTTCTGTATTCCAATGTTGCAACTTGCTGAAAACCGTCCACAGTGTTACTATCATCCTGATTAAACAGTACTGAAATAAAATTAACTTACAGAGAGCATCAAACATGATTTAGAGCTTGTTTATGGAAAAGTGTTTATTTCTGTATTTCAACATGATTTGGAGCTTGTTTTTGAAAAGTGCTTATTTCTGTATTTCAACATGATTTGGAGCTTGTTTTTGAAAAGTGTTTAATTCTGTTTTTCAACATGATTTAGAGCTTGTTTTTGGAAAAGTGTTTATTTCTGTATTCCAATGTTGCAACTTGCTGAAAACCGTCCACAGTGTTACTATCATCCTGATTAAACAGTACTGAAATAAAATTAACTTACAGAGTGCATCAAACATGATTTAGAGCTTGTTTATGGAAAAGTGTTTATTTCTGTATTTCAACATGATTTGGAGCTTGTATTTGAAAAGTGCTTATTTCTGTATTTCAACATGATTTGGAGCTTGTTTTTGAAAAGTGTTTTTTCTGTATGTCAACATGATTTAGAGCTTGTTTTTGGAAAAGTGTTTATTTCTGTATTCCAATGTTGCAACTTGCTGAAAACCGTCCACAGTGTTACTATCATCCTGATTAAACAGTACTGAAATAAAATTAACTTACAGAGAGCATCAAACATGATTTAGAGCTTGTTTATGGAAAAGTGTTTATTTCTGTATTTCAACATGATTTGGAGCTTGTTTTTGAAAAGTGCTTATTTCTGTATTTCAACATGATTTGGAGCTTGTTTTTGAAAAGTGTTTAATTCTGTTTTTCAACATGATTTAGAGCTTGTTTTTGGAAAAGTGTTTATTTCTGTATTCCAATGTTGCAACTTGCTGAAAACCGTCCACAGTGTTACTATCATCCTGATTAAACAGTACTGAAATAAAATTAACTTACAGAGTGCATCAAACATGATTTAGAGCTTGTTTATGGAAAAGTGTTTATTTCTGTATTTCAACATGATTTGGAGCTTGTATTTGAAAAGTGCTTATTTCTGCATTTCAACATGATTTGGAGCTTGTTTTTGAAAAGTGTTTTTTCTGTATGTCAACATGATTTAGAGCTTGTTTTTGGAAAAGTGTTTATTTCTGTATTCCAATGTTGCAACTTGCTGAAAACCGTCCACAGTGTTACTATCATCCTGATTAAACAGTACTGAAATAAAATTAACTTACAGAGAGCATCAAACATGATTTAGAGCTTGTTTATGGAAAAGTGTTTATTTCTGTATTTCAACATGATTTGGAGCTTGTTTTTGAAAAGTGCTTATTTCTGTATTTCAACATGATTTGGAGCTTGTTTTTGAAAAGTGTTTAATTCTGTTTTTCAACATGATTTAGAGCTTGTTTTTGGAAAAGTGTTTATTTCTGTATTCCAATGTTGCAACTTGCTGAAAACCGTCCACAGTGTTACTATCATCCTGATTAAACAGTACTGAAATAAAATTAACTTACAGAGTGCATCAAACATGATTTAGAGCTTGTTTATGGAAAAGTGTTTATTTCTGTATTTCAACATGATTTGGAGCTTGTATTTGAAAAGTGCTTATTTCTGTATTTCAACATGATTTGGAGCTTGTTTTTGAAAAGTGTTTTTTCTGTATGTCAACATGATTTAGAGCTTGTTTTTGGAAAAGTGTTTATTTCTGTATTCCAATGTTGCAACTTGCTGAAAACCGTCCACAGTGTTACTATCATCCTGATTAAACAGTACTGAAATAAAATTAACTTACAGAGAGCATCAAACATGATTTAGAGCTTGTTTATGGAAAAGTGTTTATTTCTGTATTTCAACATGATTTGGAGCTTGTTTTTGAAAAGTGCTTATTTCTGTATTTCAACATGATTTGGAGCTTGTTTTTGAAAAGTGTTTAATTCTGTTTTTCAACATGATTTAGAGCTTGTTTTTGGAAAAGTGTTTATTTCTGTATTCCAATGTTGCAACTTGCTGAAAACCGTCCACAGTGTTACTATCATCCTGATTAAACAGTACTGAAATAAAATTAACTTACAGAGTGCATCAAACATGATTTAGAGCTTGTTTATGGAAAAGTGTTTATTTCTGTATTTCAACATGATTTGGAGCTTGTATTTGAAAAGTGCTTATTTCTGTATTTCAACATGATTTGGAGCTTGTTTTTGAAAAGTGTTTTTTCTGTATGTCAACATGATTTAGAGCTTGTTTTTGGAAAAGTGTTTATTTCTGTATTCCAATGTTGCAACTTGCTGAAAACCGTCCACAGTGTTACTATCATCCTGATTAAACAGTACTGAAATAAAATTAACTTACAGAGAGCATCAAACATGATTTAGAGCTTGTTTATGGAAAAGTGTTTATTTCTGTATTTCAACATGATTTGGAGCTTGTTTTTGAAAAGTGCTTATTTCTGTATTTCAACATGATTTGGAGCTTGTTTTTGAAAAGTGTTTAATTCTGTTTTTCAACATGATTTAGAGCTTGTTTTTGGAAAAGTGTTTATTTCTGTATTCCAATGTTGCAACTTGCTGAAAACCGTCCACAGTGTTACTATCATCCTGATTAAACAGTACTGAAATAAAATTAACTTACAGAGTGCATCAAACATGATTTAGAGCTTGTTTATGGAAAAGTGTTTATTTCTGTATTTCAACATGATTTGGAGCTTGTATTTGAAAAGTGCTTATTTCTGTATTTCAACATGATTTGGAGCTTGTTTTTGAAAAGTGTTTTTTCTGTATGTCAACATGATTTAGAGCTTGTTTTTGGAAAAGTGTTTATTTCTGTATTCCAATGTTGCAACTTGCTGAAAACCGTCCACAGTGTTACTATCATCCTGATTAAACAGTACTGAAATAAAATTAACTTACAGAGAGCATCAAACATGATTTAGAGCTTGTTTATGGAAAAGTGTTTATTTCTGTATTTCAACATGATTTGGAGCTTGTTTTTGAAAAGTGCTTATTTCTGTATTTCAACATGATTTGGAGCTTGTTTTTGAAAAGTGTTTAATTCTGTTTTTCAACATGATTTAGAGCTTGTTTTTGGAAAAGTGTTTATTTCTGTATTCCAATGTTGCAACTTGCTGAAAACCGTCCACAGTGTTACTATCATCCTGATTAAACAGTACTGAAATAAAATTAACTTACAGAGTGCATCAAACATGATTTAGAGCTTGTTTATGGAAAAGTGTTTATTTCTGTATTTCAACATGATTTGGAGCTTGTATTTGAAAAGTGCTTATTTCTGTATTTCAACATGATTTGGAGCTTGTTTTTGAAAAGTGTTTTTTCTGTTGTCAACATGATTTAGAGCTTGTTTTTGGAAAAGTGTTTATTTCTGTATTCCAATGTTGCAACTTGCTGAAAACCGTCCACAGTGTTACTATCATCCTGATTAAACAGTACTGAAATAAAATTAACTTACAGAGAGCATCAAACATGATTTAGAGCTTGTTTATGGAAAAGTGTTTATTTCTGTATTTCAACATGATTTGGAGCTTGTTTTTGAAAAGTGCTTATTTCTGTATTTCAACATGATTTGGAGCTTGTTTTTGAAAAGTGTTTAATTCTGTTTTTCAACATGATTTAGAGCTTGTTTTTGGAAAAGTGTTTATTTCTGTATTCCAATGTTGCAACTTGCTGAAAACCGTCCACAGTGTTACTATCATCCTGATTAAACAGTACTGAAATAAAATTAACTTACAGAGTGCATCAAACATGATTTAGAGCTTGTTTATGGAAAAGTGTTTATTTCTGTATTTCAACATGATTTGGAGCTTGTATTTGAAAAGTGCTTATTTCTGTATTTCAACATGATTTGGAGCTTGTTTTTGAAAAGTGTTTTTTCTGTATGTCAACATGATTTAGAGCTTGTTTTTGGAAAAGTGTTTATTTCTGTATTCCAATGTTGCAACTTGCTGAAAACCGTCCACAGTGTTACTATCATCCTGATTAAACAGTACTGAAATAAAATTAACTTACAGAGAGCATCAAACATGATTTAGAGCTTGTTTATGGAAAAGTGTTTATTTCTGTATTTCAACATGATTTGGAGCTTGTTTTTGAAAAGTGCTTATTTCTGTATTTCAACATGATTTGGAGCTTGTTTTTGAAAAGTGTTTAATTCTGTTTTTCAACATGATTTAGAGCTTGTTTTTGGAAAAGTGTTTATTTCTGTATTCCAATGTTGCAACTTGCTGAAAACCGTCCACAGTGTTACTATCATCCTGATTAAACAGTACTGAAATAAAATTAACTTACAGAGTGCATCAAACATGATTTAGAGCTTGTTTATGGAAAAGTGTTTATTTCTGTATTTCAACATGATTTGGAGCTTGTATTTGAAAAGTGCTTATTTCTGCATTTCAACATGATTTGGAGCTTGTTTTTGAAAAGTGTTTTTTCTGTATGTCAACATGATTTAGAGCTTGTTTTTGGAAAAGTGTTTATTTCTGTATTCCAATGTTGCAACTTGCTGAAAACCGTCCACAGTGTTACTATCATCCTGATTAAACAGTACTGAAATAAAATTAACTTACAGAGAGCATCAAACATGATTTAGAGCTTGTTTATGGAAAAGTGTTTATTTCTGTATTTCAACATGATTTGGAGCTTGTTTTTGAAAAGTGCTTATTTCTGTATTTCAACATGATTTGGAGCTTGTTTTTGAAAAGTGTTTAATTCTGTTTTTCAACATGATTTAGAGCTTGTTTTTGGAAAAGTGTTTATTTCTGTATTCCAATGTTGCAACTTGCTGAAAACCGTCCACAGTGTTACTATCATCCTGATTAAACAGTACTGAAATAAAATTAACTTACAGAGTGCATCAAACATGATTTAGAGCTTGTTTATGGAAAAGTGTTTATTTCTGTATTTCAACATGATTTGGAGCTTGTATTTGAAAAGTGCTTATTTCTGTATTTCAACATGATTTGGAGCTTGTTTTTGAAAAGTGTTTTTTCTGTATGTCAACATGATTTAGAGCTTGTTTTTGGAAAAGTGTTTATTTCTGTATTCCAATGTTGCAACTTGCTGAAAACCGTCCACAGTGTTACTATCATCCTGATTAAACAGTACTGAAATAAAATTAACTTACAGAGAGCATCAAACATGATTTAGAGCTTGTTTATGGAAAAGTGTTTATTTCTGTATTTCAACATGATTTGGAGCTTGTTTTTGAAAAGTGCTTATTTCTGTATTTCAACATGATTTGGAGCTTGTTTTTGAAAAGTGTTTAATTCTGTTTTTCAACATGATTTAGAGCTTGTTTTTGGAAAAGTGTTTTTTTCTGTATTCCAATGTTGCAACTTGCTGAAAACCGTCCACAGTGTTACTATCATCCTGATTAAACAGTACTGAAATAAAATTAACTTACAGAGTGCATCAAACATGATTTAGAGCTTGTTTATGGAAAAGTGTTTATTTCTGTATTTCAACATGATTTGGAGCTTGTATTTGAAAAGTGCTTATTTCTGTATTTCAACATGATTTGGAGCTTGTTTTTGAAAAGTGTTTTTTCTGTATGTCAACATGATTTAGAGCTTGTTTTTGGAAAAGTGTTTATTTCTGTATTCCAATGTTGCAACTTGCTGAAAACCGTCCACAGTGTTACTATCATCCTGATTAAACAGTACTGAAATAAAATTAACTTACAGAGAGCATCAAACATGATTTAGAGCTTGTTTATGGAAAAGTGTTTATTTCTGTATTTCAACATGATTTGGAGCTTGTTTTTGAAAAGTGCTTATTTCTGTATTTCAACATGATTTGGATCTTGTTTTTGAAAAGTGTTTAATCTGTTTTTCAACATGATTTAGAGCTTGTTTTTGGAAAAGTGTTTATTTCTGTATTCCAATGTTGCAACTTGCTGAAAACCGTCCACAGTGTTACTATCATCCTGATTAAACAGTACTGAAATAAAATTAACTTACAGAGTGCATCAAACATGATTTAGAGCTTGTTTATGGAAAAGTGTTTATTTCTGTATTTCAACATGATTTGGAGCTTGTATTTGAAAAGTGCTTATTTCTGTATTTCAACATGATTTGGAGCTTGTTTTTGAAAAGTGTTTTTTCTGTATGTCAACATGATTTAGAGCTTGTTTTTGGAAAAGTGTTTATTTCTGTATTCCAATGTTGCAACTTGCTGAAAACCGTCCACAGTGTTACTATCATCCTGATTAAACAGTACTGAAATAAAATTAACTTACAGAGAGCATCAAACATGATTTAGAGCTTGTTTATGGAAAAGTGTTTATTTCTGTATTTCAACATGATTTGGAGCTTGTTTTTGAAAAGTGCTTATTTCTGTATTTCAACTTGATTTGGAGCTTGTTTTTGAAAAGTGTTTAATTCTGTTTTTCAA
>NW_026601172.1:0-71408 GCF_029448725.1 Salvelinus fontinalis
AAAACAAGCTCTAAATCATGTTGAAAAACAGAAATAAGCACTTTTCAAAAACAAGCTTCAAATCATGTTGAAATACAGAAATTGACACTTTTCCAAAAACAAGCTCTAAATCATGTTGAAAAACAGAAATAAGCACTTTTCAAAAACAAGCTTCAAATCATGTTGAAATACAGAAATTGACACTTTTCCAAAAACAAGCTCCAAATCATGTTGAAATACAGAAATTGACACTTTTCCATAAACAAGCTCTAAATCATGTTTGATGCACTCTGGAAGTTAATTTTTTTTCAGTACTGTTTAATCAGGATGTTAGGAACACTGTGGACAGTTTTCAGCAAGTTGCAACATTGAAATACAGAAATAAACACTTTTCCAAAAACAAGCTCTAAATCATGTTGAAAAACAGAAATAACACTTTTCAAAAACAAGCTCAAATCATGTTGAAATACAGAAATTACACTTTTCCAAAAACAAGCTCAAATCATGTTGAAATACAGAAATTGACACTTTTCCATAAACAAGCTCTAAATCATGTTTGATGCACTCTGGAAGTTAATTTTTTTTCAGTACTGTTTAATCAGGATGTTAGGAACACTGTGGACAGTTTTCAGCAAGTTGCAACATTGAAATAGAGAAATAAACACTTTTCCAAAAACAAGCTCTAAATCATGTTGAAAAACAGAAATAAACACTTTTCCATAAACAAGCTCTAAATCATGTTTGATGCACTCTGGAAGTTAATTTTTTTTCAGTACTGTTTAATCAGGATGTTAGGAACACTGTGGACAGTTTTCAGCAAGTTGCAACATTGAAATACAGAAATAAACACTTTTCCAAAAACAAGCTCTAAATCATGTTGAAAAACAGAAATAAGCACTTTTCAAAAACAAGCTTCAAATCATGTTGAAATACAGAAATTGACACTTTTCCAAAAACAAGCTCCAAATCATGTTGAAATACAGAAATAAACACTTTTCCATAAACAAGCTCTAAATCATGTTTGATGCACTCTGGAAGTTAATTTTTTTCCAGTACTGTTTAATCAGGATGTTAGGAACACTGTGGACAGTTTTCAGCAAGTTGCAACATTGAAATACAGAAATAAACACTTTTCCAAAAACAAGCTCTAAATCATGTTGAAATACAGAAATAAACACTTTTCCATAAACAAGCTCTAAATCATGTTTGATGCACTCTGGAAGTTAATTTTTTTTCAGTACTGTTTAATCAGGATGTTAGGAACACTGTGGACAGTTTTCAGCAAGTTGCAACATTGAAATACAGAAATAAACACTTTTCCAAAAACAAGCTCTAAATCATGTTGAAATACAGAAATAAACACTTTTCCAAAAACAAGCTCTAAATCATGTTGAAATACAGAAATTAACACTTTTCCAAAAACAAGCTCCAAATCATGTTGAAATACAGAAATTTACACTTTTCCATAAACAAGCTCTAAATCATGTTTGATGCACTCTGGAAGTTAATTTTTTTTCAGTACTGTTTAATCAGGATGTTAGGAACACTGTGGACAGTTTTCAGCAAGTTGCAACATTGAAATACAGAAATAAACACTTTTCCAAAAACAAGCTCTAAATCATGTTGAAATACAGAAATAAACACTTTTCCAAAAACAAGCTCTAAATCATGTTGAAATACAGAAATTAACACTTTTCCAAAAACAAGCTCCAAATCATGTTGAAATACAGAAATTTACACTTTTCCATAAACAAGCTCTAAATCATGTTTGATGCACTCTGGAAGTTAATTTTTTTTCAGTACTGTTTAATCAGGATGTTAGGAACACTGTGGACAGTTTTCAGCAAGTTGCAACATTGAAATACAGAAATAAACACTTTTCCAAAAACAAGCTCTAAATCATGTTGAAAAACAGAAATAAGCACTTTTGAAAAACAAGCTTCAAATCATGTTGAAATACAGAAATTGACACTTTTCCAAAAACAAGCTCCAAATCATGTTGAAATACAGAAATAAACACTTTTCCATAAACAAGCTCTAAATCATGTTTGATGCACTCTGGAAGTGAATTTTTTTTCAGTACTGTTTAATCAGGATGTTAGGAACACTGTGGACAGTTTTCAGCAAGTTGCAACATTGAAATACAGAAATAAACACTTTTCCAAAAACAAGCTCCAAATCATGTTGAAATACAGAAATAAACACTTTTCCATAAACAAGCTCTAAATCATGTTTGATGCACTCTGGAAGTGAATTTTTTTTCAGTACTGTTTAATCAGGATGTTAGGAACACTGTGGACAGTTTTCAGCAAGTTGCAACATTGAAATACAGAAATAAACACTTTTCCAAAAACAAGCTCTAAATCATGTTGAAATACAGAAATAAGCACTTTTCAAAAACAAGCTTCAAATCATGTTGAAATACAGAAATTGACACTTTTCCAAAAACAAGCTCCAAATCATGTTGAAATACAGAAATTAACACTTTTCCATAAACAAGCTCTAAATCATGTTTGATGCACTCTGGAAGTTAATTTTTTTTCAGTACTGTTTAATCAGGATGTTAGGAACACTGTGGACAGTTTTCAGCAAGTTGCAACATTGAAATACAGAAATAAACACTTTTCCAAAAACAAGCTCTAAATCATGTTGAAAAACAGAAATAAGCACTTTTCAAAAACAAGCTTCAAATCATGTTGAAATACAGAAATTGACACTTTTCCAAAAACAAGCTCTAAATCATGTTGAAATACAGAAATAAGCACTTTTCAAAAACAAGCTTCAAATCATGTTGAATTACAGAAATTGACACTTTTCCAAAAACAAGCTCCAAATCATGTTGAAATACAGAAATAAACACTTTTCCATAAACAAGCTCTAAATCATGTTTGATGCACTCTGGAAGTGAATTTTTTTTCAGTACTGTTTAATCAGGATGTTAGGAACACTGTGGACAGTTTTCAGCAAGTTGCAACATTGAAATACAGAAATAAACACTTTTCCAAAAACAAGCTCTAAATCATGTTGAAATACAGAAATTAACACTTTTCCAAAAACAAGCTCCAAATCATGTTGAAATACAGAAATAAACACTTTTCCATAAACAAGCTCTAAATCATGTTTGATGCACTCTGGAAGTTAATTTTTTTTCCAGTACTGTTTAATCAGGATGTTAGGAACACTGTGGACAGTTTTCAGCAAGTTGCAACATTGAAATACAGAAATAAACACTTTTCCAAAAACAAGCTCTAAATCATGTTGAAATACAGAAATTAACACTTTTCCAAAAACAAGCTCCAAATCATGTTGAAATACAGAAATTGACACTTTTCCATAAACAAGCTCTAAATCATGTTTGATGCGCTCTGGAAGTTATTTTTTTTTCAGTACTGTTTAATCAGGATGTTAGGAACACTGTGGACAGTTTTCAGCAAGTTGCAACATTGAAATAGAGAAATAAACACTTTTCCAAAAACAAGCTCTAAATCATGTTGAAAAACAGAAATAAACACTTTTCCATAAACAAGCTCTAAATCATGTTTGATGCACTCTGGAAGTGAATTTTTTTTCAGTACTGTTTAATCAGGATGATAGGAACACTGTGGACAGTTTTCAGCAAGTTGCAACATTGAAATACAGAAATAAACACTTTTCCAAAAACAAGCTCTAAATCATGTTGAAATACAGAAATTAACACTTTTCCAAAAACAAGCTCCAAATCATGTTGAAATACAGAAATTTACACTTTTCCATAAACAAGCTCTAAATCATGTTTGATGCACTCTGGAAGTTAATTTTTTTTCAGTACTGTTTAATCAGGATGTTAGGAACACTGTGGACAGTTTTCAGCAAGTTGCAACATTGAAATACAGAAATAAACACTTTTCCAAAAACAAGCTCTAAATCATGTTGAAAAACAGAAATAAGCACTTTTGAAAAACAAGCTTCAAATCATGTTGAAATACAGAAATTGACACTTTTCCAAAAACAAGCTCCAAATCATGTTGAAATACAGAAATAAACACTTTTCCATAAACAAGCTCTAAATCATGTTTGATGCACTCTGGAAGTGAATTTTTTTTCAGTACTGTTTAATCAGGATGATAGGAACACTGTGGACAGTTTTCAGCAAGTTGCAACATTGAAATACAGAAATAAACACTTTTCCAAAAACAAGCTCTAAATCATGTTGAAAAACAGAAATAAGCACTTTTCAAAAACAAGCTTCAAATCATGTTGAAATACAGAAATTGACACTTCCAAAAACAAGCTCTAAATCATGTTGAAAAACAGAAACAAGCTCTTTTCAAAAACAAGCTTCAAATCATGTTGAATTACAGAAATTGACACTTTTCCAAAAACAAGCTCCAAATCATGTTGAAATACAGAAATAAACACTTTTCCATAAACAAGCTCTAAATCATGTTTGATGCACTCTGGAAGTTATTTTTTTTCAGTACTGTTTAATCAGGATGTTAGGAACACTGTGGACAGTTTTCAGCAAGTTGCAACATTGAAATACAGAAATAAACACTTTTCCAAAAACAAGCTCTAAATCATGTTGAAATACAGAAATAAACACTTTTCCAAAAACAAGCTCTAAATCATGTTGAAATACAGAAATTGACACTTTTCCAAAAACAAGCTCCAAATCATGTTGAAATACAGAAATTTACACTTTTCCATAAACAAGCTCTAAATCATGTTTGATGCACTCTGGAAGTTAATTTTTTTTCAGTACTGTTTAATCAGGATGTTAGGAACACTGTGGACAGTTTTCAGCAAGTTGCAACATTGAAATACACTGATAAACACTTTTCCAAAAACAAGCTCTAAATCATGTTGAAAAACAGAAATAAGCACTTTTCAAAAACAAGCTTCAAATCATGTTGAAATACAGAAATTGACACTTTTCCAAAAACAAGCTCTAAATCATGTTGAAAAACAGAAATAAGCACTTTTCAAAAACAAGCTTCAAATCATGTTGAATTACAGAAATTGACACTTTTCCAAAAACAAGCTCCAAATCATGTTGAAATACAGAAATAAACACTTTTCCATAAACAAGCTCTAAATCATGTTTGATGCACTCTGGAAGTGAATTTTTTTTCAGTACTGTTTAATCAGGATGTTAGGAACACTGTGGACAGTTTTCAGCAAGTTGCAACATTGAAATACAGAAATAAACACTTTTCCAAAAACAAGCTCTAAATCATGTTGAAAAACAGAAATAAGCACTTTTCAAAAACAAGCTTCAAATCATGTTGAAATACAGAAATTGACACTTTTCCAAAAACAAGCTCCAAATCATGTTGAAATACAGAAATAAACACTTTTCCATAAACAAGCTCTAAATCATGTTTGATGCACTCTGGAAGTTAATTTTTTTTCAGTACTGTTTAATCAGGATGTTAGGAACACTGTGGACAGTTTTCAGCAAGTTGCAACATTGAAATACAGAAATAAACACTTTTCCAAAAACAAGCTCTAAATCATGTTGAAAAACAGAAATAAGCACTTTTCAAAAACAAGCTTCAAATCATGTTGAAATACAGAAATTGACACTTTTCCAAAAACAAGCTCTAAATCATGTTGAAAAACAGAAATAAGCACTTTTCAAAAACAAGCTTCAAATCATGTTGAATTACAGAAATTGACACTTTTCCAAAAACAAGCTCCAAATCATGTTGAAATACAGAAATAAACACTTTTCCATAAACAAGCTCTAAATCATGTTTGATGCACTCTGGAAGTTAATTTTTTTCCAGTACTGTTTAATCAGGATGTTAGGAACACTGTGGACAGTTTTCAGCAAGTTGCAACATTGAAATACAGAAATAAACACTTTTCCAAAAACAAGCTCTAAATCATGTTGAAATACAGAAATTAACACTTTTCCAAAAACAAGCTCCAAATCATGTTGAAATACAGAAATTGACACTTTTCCATAAACAAGCTCTAAATCATGTTTGATGCGCTCTGGAAGTTATTTTTTTTCCAGTACTGTTTAATCAGGATGTTAGGAACACTGTGGACAGTTTTCAGCAAGTTGCAACATTGAAATACAGAAATAAACACTTTTCCAAAAACAAGCTCTAAATCATGTTGAAATACAGAAATTAACACTTTTCCAAAAACAAGCTCCAAATCATGTTGAAATACAGAAATTGACACTTTTCCATAAACAAGCTCTAAATCATGTTTGATGCGCTCTGGAAGTTATTTTTTTTTCAGTACTGTTTAATCAGGATGTTAGGAACACTGTGGACAGTTTTCAGCAAGTTGCAACATTGAAATAGAGAAATAAACACTTTTCCAAAAACAAGCTCTAAATCATGTTGAAAAACAGAAATAAACACTTTTCCATAAACAAGCTCTAAATCATGTTTGATGCACTCTGGAAGTGAATTTTTTTTCAGTACTGTTTAATCAGGATGATAGGAACACTGTGGACAGTTTTCAGCAAGTTGCAACATTGAAATACAGAAATAAACACTTTTCCAAAAACAAGCTCTAAATCATGTTGAAATACAGAAATTAACACTTTTCCAAAAACAAGCTCCAAATCATGTTGAAATACAGAAATTTACACTTTTCCATAAACAAGCTCTAAATCATGTTTGATGCACTCTGGAAGTTAATTTTTTTTCAGTACTGTTTAATCAGGATGTTAGGAACACTGTGGACAGTTTTCAGCAAGTTGCAACATTGAAATACAGAAATAAACACTTTTCCAAAAACAAGCTCTAAATCATGTTGAAAAACAGAAATAAGCACTTTTGAAAAACAAGCTTCAAATCATGTTGAAATACAGAAATTGACACTTTTCCAAAAACAAGCTCCAAATCATGTTGAAATACAGAAATAAACACTTTTCCATAAACAAGCTCTAAATCATGTTTGATGCACTCTGGAAGTGAATTTTTTTTCAGTACTGTTTAATCAGGATGATAGGAACACTGTGGACAGTTTTCAGCAAGTTGCAACATTGAAATACAGAAATAAACACTTTTCCAAAAACAAGCTCTAAATCATGTTGAAAAACAGAAATAAGCACTTTTCAAAAACAAGCTTCAAATCATGTTGAAATACAGAAATTGACACTTCCAAAAACAAGCTCTAAATCATGTTGAAAAACAGAAACAAGCACTTTTCAAAAACAAGCTTCAAATCATGTTGAATTACAGAAATTGACACTTTTCCAAAAACAAGCTCCAAATCATGTTGAAATACAGAAATAAACACTTTTCCATAAACAAGCTCTAAATCATGTTTGATGCACTCTGGAAGTTAATTTTTTTTCAGTACTGTTTAATCAGGATGTTAGGAACACTGTGGACAGTTTTCAGCAAGTTGCAACATTGAAATACAGAAATAAACACTTTTCCAAAAACAAGCTCTAAATCATGTTGAAATACAGAAATAAACACTTTTCCAAAAACAAGCTCTAAATCATGTTGAAATACAGAAATTGACACTTTTCCAAAAACAAGCTCCAAATCATGTTGAAATACAGAAATTTACACTTTTCCATAAACAAGCTCTAAATCATGTTTGATGCACTCTGGAAGTTAATTTTTTTTCAGTACTGTTTAATCAGGATGTTAGGAACACTGTGGACAGTTTTCAGCAAGTTGCAACATTGAAATACAGAAATAAACACTTTTCCAAAAACAAGCTCTAAATCATGTTGAAAAACAGAAATAAGCACTTTTCAAAAACAAGCTTCAAATCATGTTGAAATACAGAAATTGACACTTTTCCAAAAACAAGCTCTAAATCATGTTGAAAAACAGAAATAAGCACTTTTCAAAAACAAGCTTCAAATCATGTTGAATTACAGAAATTGACACTTTTCCAAAAACAAGCTCCAAATCATGTTGAAATACAGAAATAAACACTTTTCCATAAACAAGCTCTAAATCATGTTTGATGCACTCTGGAAGTTAATTTTTTTCCAGTACTGTTTAATCAGGATGTTAGGAACACTGTGGACAGTTTTCAGCAAGTTGCAACATTGAAATACAGAAATAAACACTTTTCCAAAAACAAGCTCTAAATCATGTTGAAATACAGAAATTAACACTTTTCCAAAAACAAGCTCTAAATCATGTTGAAAAACAGAAATAAACACTTTTCCATAAACAAGCTCTAAATCATGTTTGATGCACTCTGGAAGTGAATTTTTTTTCAGTACTGTTTAATCAGGATGTTAGGAACACTGTGACAGTTTTCAGCAAGTTGCAACATTGAAATACAGAAATAAACACTTTTCCAAAAACAAGCTCTAAATCATGTTGAAAAACAGAAATAAGCACTTTTCAAAAACAAGCTTCAAATCATGTTGAAATACAGAAATTGACACTTTTCCAAAAACAAGCTCCAAATCATGTTGAAATACAGAAATAAACACTTTTCCATAAACAAGCTCTAAATCATGTTTGATGCACTCTGGAAGTTAATTTTTTTCCAGAACTGTTTAATCAGTAAGTTAGGAACACTGTGGACAGTTTTCAGCAAGTTGCAACATTGAAATAGAGAAATAAACACTTTTCCAAAAACAAGCTCTAAATCATGTTGAAAAACAGAAATAAACACTTTTCCATAAACAAGCTCTAAATCATGTTTGATGCACTCTGGAAGTGAATTTTTTTTCAGTACTGTTTAATCAGGATGATAGGAACACTGTGGACAGTTTTCAGCAAGTTGCAACATTGAAATACAGAAATAAACACTTTTCCAAAAACAAGCTCTAAATCATGTTGAAAAACAGAAATAAGCACTTTTCAAAAACAAGCTTCAAATCATGTTGAAATACAGAAATTGACACTTCCAAAAACAAGCTCTAAATCATGTTGAAAAACAGAAACAAGCTCTTTTCAAAAACAAGCTTCAAATCATGTTGAATTACAGAAATTGACACTTTTCCAAAAACAAGCTCCAAATCATGTTGAAATACAGAAATAAACACTTTTCCATAAACAAGCTCTAAATCATGTTTGATGCACTCTGGAAGTTATTTTTTTTCAGTACTGTTTAATCAGGATGATAGGAACACTGTGGACAGTTTTCAGCAAGTTGCAACATTGAAATACAGAAATAAACACTTTTCCAAAAACAAGCTCTAAATCATGTTGAAATACAGAAATAAACACTTTTCCAAAAACAAGCTCTAAATCATGTTGAAATACAGAAATTGACACTTTTCCAAAAACAAGCTCCAAATCATGTTGAAATACAGAAATTTACACTTTTCCATAAACAAGCTCTAAATCATGTTTGATGCACTCTGGAAGTTAATTTTTTTTCAGTACTGTTTAATCAGGATGTTAGGAACACTGTGGACAGTTTTCAGCAAGTTGCAACATTGAAATACACTGATAAACACTTTTCCAAAAACAAGCTCTAAATCATGTTGAAAAACAGAAATAAGCACTTTTCAAAAACAAGCTTCAAATCATGTTGAAATACAGAAATTGACACTTTTCCAAAAACAAGCTCTAAATCATGTTGAAAAACAGAAATAAGCACTTTTCAAAAACAAGCTTCAAATCATGTTGAATTACAGAAATTGACACTTTTCCAAAAACAAGCTCCAAATCATGTTGAAATACAGAAATTGACACTTTTCCATAAACAAGCTCTAAATCATGTTTGATGCGCTCTGGAAGTTATTTTTTTTCCAGTACTGTTTAATCAGGATGTTAGGAACACTGTGGACAGTTTTCAGCAAGTTGCAACATTGAAATACAGAAATAAGCACTTTTCCAAAAACAAGCTCTAAATCATGTTGAAAAACAGAAATAAGCACTTTTGAAAAACAAGCTCAAAATCATGTTGAAATACAGAAATTGACACTTTTCCATAAACAAGCTCTAAATCATGTTTGATGCGCTCTGGAAGTTATTTTTTTTTCAGTACTGTTTAATCAGGATGTTAGGAACACTGTGGACAGTTTTCAGCAAGTTGCAACATTGAAATAGAGAAATAAACACTTTTCCAAAAACAAGCTCTAAATCATGTTGAAAAACAGAAATAAACACTTTTCCATAAACAAGCTCTAAATCATGTTTGATGCACTCTGGAAGTGAATTTTTTTTCAGTACTGTTTAATCAGGATGATAGGAACACTGGACAGTTTTCAGCAAGTTGCAACATTGAAATACAGAAATAAACACTTTTCCAAAAACAAGCTCTAAATCATGTTGAAAAACAGAAATAAGCACTTTTCAAAAACAAGCTTCAAATCATGTTGAAATACAGAAATTGACACTTTTCCAAAAACAAGCTCCAAATCATGTTGAAATACAGAAATAAACACTTTTCCATAAACAAGCTCTAAATCATGTTTGATGCACTCTGGAAGTTAATTTTTTTCCAGAACTGTTTAATCAGTAAGTTAGGAACACTGTGGACAGTTTTCAGCAAGTTGCAACATTGAAATAGAGAAATAAACACTTTTCCAAAAACAAGCTCTAAATCATGTTGAAAAACAGAAATAAACACTTTTCCATAAACAAGCTCTAAATCATGTTTGATGCACTCTGGAAGTGAATTTTTTTTCAGTACTGTTTAATCAGGATGATAGGAACACTGTGGACAGTTTTCAGCAAGTTGCAACATTGAAATACAGAAATAAACACTTTTCCAAAAACAAGCTCTAAATCATGTTGAAATACAGAAATAAACACTTTTCCAAAAACAAGCTCTAAATCATGTTGAAATACAGAAATTAACACTTTTCCAAAAACAAGCTCCAAATCATGTTGAAATACAGAAATTTACACTTTTCCATAAACAAGCTCTAAATCATGTTTGATGCACTCTGGAAGTTAATTTTTTTTCAGTACTGTTTAATCAGGATGTTAGGAACACTGTGGACAGTTTTCAGCAAGTTGCAACATTGAAATACAGAAATAAACACTTTTCCAAAAACAAGCTCTAAATCATGTTGAAATACAGAAATAAACACTTTTCCAAAAACAAGCTCTAAATCATGTTGAAATACAGAAATTAACACTTTTCCAAAAACAAGCTCCAAATCATGTTGAAATACAGAAATTTACACTTTTCCATAAACAAGCTCTAAATCATGTTTGATGCACTCTGGAAGTTATTTTTTTTCAGTACTGTTTAATCAGGATGATAGGAACACTGTGGACAGTTTTCAGCAAGTTGCAACATTGAAATACAGAAATAAACACTTTTCCAAAAACAAGCTCTAAATCATGTTGAAATACAGAAATAAACACTTTTCCAAAAACAAGCTCTAAATCATGTTGAAATACAGAAATTGACACTTTTCCAAAAACAAGCTCCAAATCATGTTGAAATACAGAAATTTACACTTTTCCATAAACAAGCTCTAAATCATGTTTGATGCACTCTGGAAGTTAATTTTTTTTCAGTACTGTTTAATCAGGATGTTAGGAACACTGTGGACAGTTTTCAGCAAGTTGCAACATTGAAATACACTGATAAACACTTTTCCAAAAACAAGCTCTAAATCATGTTGAAAAACAGAAATAAGCACTTTTCAAAAACAAGCTTCAAATCATGTTGAAATACAGAAATTGACACTTTTCCAAAAACAAGCTCTAAATCATGTTGAAAAACAGAAATAAGCACTTTTCAAAAACAAGCTTCAAATCATGTTGAATTACAGAAATTGACACTTTTCCAAAAACAAGCTCCAAATCATGTTGAAATACAGAAATTGACACTTTTCCATAAACAAGCTCTAAATCATGTTTGATGCGCTCTGGAAGTTATTTTTTTTCCAGTACTGTTTAATCAGGATGTTAGGAACACTGTGGACAGTTTTCAGCAAGTTGCAACATTGAAATACAGAAATAAACACTTTTCCAAAAACAAGCTCTAAATCATGTTGAAAAACAGAAATAAGCACTTTTGAAAAACAAGCTCAAAATCATGTTGAAATACAGAAATTGACACTTTTCCATAAACAAGCTCTAAATCATGTTTGATGCGCTCTGGAAGTTATTTTTTTTTCAGTACTGTTTAATCAGGATGTTAGGAACACTGTGGACAGTTTTCAGCAAGTTGCAACATTGAAATAGAGAAATAAACACTTTTCCAAAAACAAGCTCTAAATCATGTTGAAAAACAGAAATAAACACTTTTCCATAAACAAGCTCTAAATCATGTTTGATGCACTCTGGAAGTGAATTTTTTTTCAGTACTGTTTAATCAGGATGATAGGAACACTGTGGACAGTTTTCAGCAAGTTGCAACATTGAAATACAGAAATAAACACTTTTCCAAAAACAAGCTCTAAATCATGTTGAAAAACAGAAATAAGCACTTTTCAAAAACAAGCTTCAAATCATGTTGAAATACAGAAATTGACACTTTTCCAAAAACAAGCTCCAAATCATGTTGAAATACAGAAATAAACACTTTTCCATAAACAAGCTCTAAATCATGTTTGATGCACTCTGGAAGTTAATTTTTTTCCAGAACTGTTTAATCAGGATGTTAGGAACACTGTGGACAGTTTTCAGCAAGTTGCAACATTGAAATAGAGAAATAAACACTTTTCCAAAAACAAGCTCTAAATCATGTTGAAAAACAGAAATAAACACTTTTCCATAAACAAGCTCTAAATCATGTTTGATGCACTCTGGAAGTGAATTTTTTTTCAGTACTGTTTAATCAGGATGATAGGAACACTGTGGACAGTTTTCAGCAAGTTGCAACATTGAAATACAGAAATAAACACTTTTCCAAAAACAAGCTCTAAATCATGTTGAAATACAGAAATAAACACTTTTCCAAAAACAAGCTCTAAATCATGTTGAAATACAGAAATTAACACTTTTCCAAAAACAAGCTCCAAATCATGTTGAAATACAGAAATTTACACTTTTCCATAAACAAGCTCTAAATCATGTTTGATGCACTCTGGAAGTTAATTTTTTTTCAGTACTGTTTAATCAGGATGTTAGGAACACTGTGGACAGTTTTCAGCAAGTTGCAACATTGAAATACAGAAATAAACACTTTTCCAAAAACAAGCTCTAAATCATGTTGAAATACAGAAATAAACACTTTTCCAAAAACAAGCTCTAAATCATGTTGAAATACAGAAATTAACACTTTTCCAAAAACAAGCTCCAAATCATGTTGAAATACAGAAATTTACACTTTTCCATAAACAAGCTCTAAATCATGTTTGATGCACTCTGGAAGTTAATTTTTTTTCAGTACTGTTTAATCAGGATGTTAGGAACACTGTGGACAGTTTTCAGCAAGTTGCAACATTGAAATAGAGAAATAAACACTTTTCCAAAAACAAGCTCTAAATCATGTTGAAAAACAGAAATAAGCACTTTTGAAAAACAAGCTTCAAATCATATTGAAATACAGAAATTGACACTTTTCCAAAAACAAGCTCCAAATCATGTTGAAATACAGAAATAAACACTTTTCCATAAACAAGCTCTAAATCATGTTTGATGCACTCTGGAAGTGAATTTTTTTTCAGTACTGTTTAATCAGGATGATAGGAACACTGTGGACAGTTTTCAGCAAGTTGCAACATTGAAATACAGAAATAAACACTTTTCCAAAAACAAGCTCCAAATCATGTTGAAATACAGAAATAAACACTTTTCCATAAACAAGCTCTAAATCATGTTTGATGCACTCTGGAAGTGAATTTTTTTTCAGTACTGTTTAATCAGGATGTTAGGAACACTGTGGACAGTTTTCAGCAAGTTGCAACATTGAAATACAGAAATAAACACTTTTCCAAAAACAAGCTCTAAATCATGTTGAAAAACAGAAATAAGCACTTTTCAAAAACAAGCTTCAAATCATGTTGAAATACAGAAATTGACACTTTTCCAAAAACAAGCTCCAAATCATGTTGAAATACAGAAATAAACACTTTTCCATAAACAAGCTCTAAATCATGTTTGATGCACTCTGGAAGTTAATTTTTTTTCAGTACTGTTTAATCAGGATGTTAGGAACACTGTGGACAGTTTTCAGCAAGTTGCAACATTGAAATACAGAAATAAACACTTTTCCAAAAACAAGCTCTAAATCATGTTGAAAAACAGAAATAAGCACTTTTCAAAAACAAGCTTCAAATCATGTTGAAATACAGAAATTGACACTTTTCCAAAAACAAGCTCTAAATCATGTTGAAAAACAGAAATAAGCACTTTTCAAAAACAAGCTTCAAATCATGTTGAATTACAGAAATTGACACTTTTCCAAAAACAAGCTCCAAATCATGTTGAAATACAGAAATAAACACTTTTCCATAAACAAGCTCTAAATCATGTTTGATGCACTCTGTAAGTTAATTTTTTTCCAGTACTGTTTAATCAGGATGTTAGGAACACTGTGGACAGTTTTCAGCAAGTTGCAACATTGAAATACAGAAATAAACACTTTTCCAAAAACAAGCTCTAAATCATGTTGAAATACAGAAATTAACACTTTTCCAAAAACAAGCTCCAAATCATGTTGAAATACAGAAATTGACACTTTTCCATAAACAAGCTCTAAATCATGTTTGATGCGCTCTGGAAGTTATTTTTTTTCCAGTACTGTTTAATCAGGATGTTAGGAACACTGTGGACAGTTTTCAGCAAGTTGCAACATTGAAATACAGAAATAAACACTTTTCCAAAAACAAGCTCTAAATCATGTTGAAATACAGAAATTAACACTTTTCCAAAAACAAGCTCCAAATCATGTTGAAATACAGAAATTGACACTTTTCCATAAACAAGCTCTAAATCATGTTTGATGCGCTCTGGAAGTTATTTTTTTTTCAGTACTGTTTAATCAGGATGTTAGGAACACTGTGGACAGTTTTCAGCAAGTTGCAACATTGAAATAGAGAAATAAACACTTTTCCAAAAACAAGCTCTAAATCATGTTGAAAAACAGAAATAAACACTTTTCCATAAACAAGCTCTAAATCATGTTTGATGCACTCTGGAAGTGAATTTTTTTTCAGTACTGTTTAATCAGGATGATAGGAACACTGTGGACAGTTTTCAGCAAGTTGCAACATTGAAATACAGAAATAAACACTTTTCCAAAAACAAGCTCTAAATCATGTTGAAATACAGAAATTAACACTTTTCCAAAAACAAGCTCCAAATCATGTTGAAATACAGAAATTGACACTTTTCCATAAACAAGCTCTAAATCATGTTTGATGCGCTCTGGAAGTTATTTTTTTTTCAGTACTGTTTAATCAGGATGTTAGGAACACTGTGGACAGTTTTCAGCAAGTTGCAACATTGAAATAGAGAAATAAACACTTTTCCAAAAACAAGCTCTAAATCATGTTGAAAAACAGAAATAAACACTTTTCCATAAACAAGCTCTAAATCATGTTTGATGCACTCTGGAAGTGAATTTTTTTTCAGTACTGTTTAATCAGGATGATAGGAACACTGTGGACAGTTTTCAGCAAGTTGCAACATTGAAATACAGAAATAAACACTTTTCCAAAAACAAGCTCTAAATCATGTTGAAATACAGAAATTAACACTTTTCCAAAAACAAGCTCCAAATCATGTTGAAATACAGAAATTTACACTTTTCCATAAACAAGCTCTAAATCATGTTTGATGCACTATGGAAGTTAATTTTTTTTCAGTACTGTTTAATCAGGATGTTAGGAACACTGTGGACAGTTTTCAGCAAGTTGCAACATTGAAATACAGAAATAAACACTTTTCCAAAAACAAGCTCTAAATCATGTTGAAAAACAGAAATAAGCACTTTTGAAAAACAAGCTTCAAATCATGTTGAAATACAGAAATTGACACTTTTCCAAAAACAAGCTCCAAATCATGTTGAAATACAGAAATAAACACTTTTCCATAAACAAGCTCTAAATCATGTTTGATGCACTCTGGAAGTGAATTTTTTTTCAGTACTGTTTAATCAGGATGATAGGAACACTGTGGACAGTTTTCAGCAAGTTGCAACATTGAAATACAGAAATAAACACTTTTCCAAAAACAAGCTCTAAATCATGTTGAAAAACAGAAATAAGCACTTTTCAAAAACAAGCTTCAAATCATGTTGAAATACAGAAATTGACACTTCCAAAAACAAGCTCTAAATCATGTTGAAAAACAGAAACAAGCACTTTTCAAAAACAAGCTTCAAATCATGTTGAATTACAGAAATTGACACTTTTCCAAAAACAAGCTCCAAATCATGTTGAAATACAGAAATAAACACTTTTCCATAAACAAGCTCTAAATCATGTTTGATGCACTCTGGAAGTTATTTTTTTTCAGTACTGTTTAATCAGGATGATAGGAACACTGTGGACAGTTTTCAGCAAGTTGCAACATTGAAATACAGAAATAAACACTTTTCCAAAAACAAGCTCTAAATCATGTTGAAATACAGAAATAAACACTTTTCCAAAAACAAGCTCTAAATCATGTTGAAATACAGAAATTGACACTTTTCCAAAAACAAGCTCCAAATCATGTTGAAATACAGAAATTTACACTTTTCCATAAACAAGCTCTAAATCATGTTTGATGCACTCTGGAAGTTAATTTTTTTTCAGTACTGTTTAATCAGGATGTTAGGAACACTGTGGACAGTTTTCAGCAAGTTGCAACATTGAAATACACTGATAAACACTTTTCCAAAAACAAGCTCTAAATCATGTTGAAAAACAGAAATAAGCACTTTTCAAAAACAAGCTTCAAATCATGTTGAAATACAGAAATTGACACTTTTCCAAAAACAAGCTCTAAATCATGTTGAAAAACAGAAATAAGCACTTTTCAAAAACAAGCTTCAAATCATGTTGAATTACAGAAATTGACACTTTTCCAAAAACAAGCTCCAAATCATGTTGAAATACAGAAATAAACACTTTTCCATAAACAAGCTCTAAATCATGTTTGATGCACTCTGTAAGTTAATTTTTTTCCAGTACTGTTTAATCAGGATGTTAGGAACACTGTGGACAGTTTTCAGCAAGTTGCAACATTGAAATACAGAAATAAACACTTTTCCAAAAACAAGCTCTAAATCATGTTGAAATACAGAAATTAACACTTTTCCAAAAACAAGCTCCAAATCATGTTGAAATACAGAAATTGACACTTTTCCATAAACAAGCTCTAAATCATGTTTGATGCGCTCTGGAAGTTATTTTTTTTCCAGTACTGTTTAATCAGGATGTTAGGAACACTGTGGACAGTTTTCAGCAAGTTGCAACATTGAAATACAGAAATAAACACTTTTCCAAAAACAAGCTCTAAATCATGTTGAAAAACAGAAATAAGCACTTTTCAAAAACAAGCTTCAAATCATGTTGAAATACAGAAATTGACACTTTTCCAAAAACAAGCTCCAAATCATGTTGAAATACAGAAATAAACACTTTTCCATAAACAAGCTCTAAATCATGTTTGATGCACTCTGGAAGTTAATTTTTTTCCAGTACTGTTTAATCAGGATGTTATGAACACTGTGGACAGTTTTCAGCAAGTTGCAACATTGAAATACAGAAATAAACACTTTTCCAAAAACAAGCTCTAAATCATGTTGAAATACAGAAATTAACACTTTTCCAAAAACAAGCTCCAAATCATGTTGAAATACAGAAATTGACACTTTTCCATAAACAAGCTCTAAATCATGTTTGATGCGCTCTGGAAGTTATTTTTTTTTCAGTACTGTTTAATCAGGATGTTAGGAACACTGTGGACAGTTTTCAGCAAGTTGCAACATTGAAATAGAGAAATAAACACTTTTCCAAAAACAAGCTCTAAATCATGTTGAAAAACAGAAATAAACACTTTTCCATAAACAAGCTCTAAATCATGTTTGATGCACTCTGGAAGTGAATTTTTTTTCAGTACTGTTTAATCAGGATGATAGGAACACTGTGGACAGTTTTCAGCAAGTTGCAACATTGAAATACAGAAATAAACACTTTTCCAAAAACAAGCTCTAAATCATGTTGAAATACAGAAATTAACACTTTTCCAAAAACAAGCTCCAAATCATGTTGAAATACAGAAATTTACACTTTTCCATAAACAAGCTCTAAATCATGTTTGATGCACTATGGAAGTTAATTTTTTTTCAGTACTGTTTAATCAGGATGTTAGGAACACTGTGGACAGTTTTCAGCAAGTTGCAACATTGAAATACAGAAATAAACACTTTTCCAAAAACAAGCTCTAAATCATGTTGAAAAACAGAAATAAGCACTTTTGAAAAACAAGCTTCAAATCATGTTGAAATACAGAAATTGACACTTTTCCAAAAACAAGCTCCAAATCATGTTGAAATACAGAAATAAACACTTTTCCATAAACAAGCTCTAAATCATGTTTGATGCACTCTGGAAGTGAATTTTTTTTCAGTACTGTTTAATCAGGATGATAGGAACACTGTGGACAGTTTTCAGCAAGTTGCAACATTGAAATACAGAAATAAACACTTTTCCAAAAACAAGCTCTAAATCATGTTGAAAAACAGAAATAAGCACTTTTCAAAAACAAGCTTCAAATCATGTTGAAATACAGAAATTGACACTTCCAAAAACAAGCTCTAAATCATGTTGAAAAACAGAAACAAGCTCTTTTCAAAAACAAGCTTCAAAACATGTTGAATTACAGAAATTGACACTTTTCCAAAAACAAGCTCCAAATCATGTTGAAATACAGAAATAAACACTTTTCCATAAACAAGCTCTAAATCATGTTTGATGCACTCTGGAAGTTATTTTTTTTCAGTACTGTTTAATCAGGATGATAGGAACACTGTGGACAGTTTTCAGCAAGTTGCAACATTGAAATACAGAAATAAACACTTTTCCAAAAACAAGCTCTAAATCATGTTGAAATACAGAAATAAACACTTTTCCAAAAACAAGCTCTAAATCATGTTGAAATACAGAAATTGACACTTTTCCAAAAACAAGCTCCAAATCATGTTGAAATACAGAAATTTACACTTTTCCATAAACAAGCTCTAAATCATGTTTGATGCACTCTGGAAGTTAATTTTTTTTCAGTACTGTTTAATCAGGATGTTAGGAACACTGTGGACAGTTTTCAGCAAGTTGCAACATTGAAATACACTGATAAACACTTTTCCAAAAACAAGCTCTAAATCATGTTGAAAAACAGAAATAAGCACTTTTCAAAAACAAGCTTCAAATCATGTTGAAATACAGAAATTGACACTTTTCCAAAAACAAGCTCTAAATCATGTTGAAAAACAGAAATAAGCACTTTTCAAAAACAAGCTTCAAATCATGTTGAATTACAGAAATTGACACTTTTCCAAAAACAAGCTCCAAATCATGTTGAAATACAGAAATAAACACTTTTCCATAAACAAGCTCTAAATCATGTTTGATGCACTCTGTAAGTTAATTTTTTTCCAGTACTGTTTAATCAGGATGTTAGGAACACTGTGGACAGTTTTCAGCAAGTTGCAACATTGAAATACAGAAATAAACACTTTTCCAAAAACAAGCTCTAAATCATGTTGAAATACAGAAATTAACACTTTTCCAAAAACAAGCTCCAAATCATGTTGAAATACAGAAATTGACACTTTTCCATAAACAAGCTCTAAATCATGTTTGATGCGCTCTGGAAGTTATTTTTTTTCCAGTACTGTTTAATCAGGATGTTAGGAACACTGTGGACAGTTTTCAGCAAGTTGCAACATTGAAATAGAGAAATAAACACTTTTCCAAAAACAAGCTCTAAATCATGTTGAAAAACAGAAATAAACACTTTTCCATAAACAAGCTCTAAATCATGTTTGATGCACTCTGGAAGTGAATTTTTTTTCAGTACTGTTTAATCAGGATGATAGGAACACTGTGGACAGTTTTCAGCAAGTTGCAACATTGAAATACAGAAATAAACACTTTTCCAAAAACAAGCTCTAAATCATGTTGAAAAACAGAAATAAGCACTTTTCAAAAACAAGCTTCAAATCATGTTGAAATACAGAAATTGACACTTTTCCAAAAACAAGCTCCAAATCATGTTGAAATACAGAAATAAACACTTTTCCATAAACAAGCTCTAAATCATGTTTGATGCACTCTGGAAGTTAATTTTTTTCCAGAACTGTTTAATCAGGATGTTAGGAACACTGTGGACAGTTTTCAGCAAGTTGCAACATTGAAATACAGAAATAAACACTTTTCCAAAAACAAGCTCTAAATCATGTTGAAAAACAGAAATATGCACTTTTCAAAAACAAGCTTCAAATCATGTTGAAATACAGAAATTGACACTTTTCCAAAAACAAGCTCTAAATCATGTTGAAAAACAGAAATAAGCACTTTTCAAAAACAAGCTTCAAATCATGTTGAATTACAGAAATTGACACTTTTCCAAAAACAAGCTCCAAATCATGTTGAAATACAGAAATAAACACTTTTCCATAAACAAGCTCTAAATCATGTTTGATGCACTCTGTAAGTTAATTTTTTTCCAGTACTGTTTAATCAGGATGTTAGGAACACTGTGGACAGTTTTCAGCAAGTTGCAACATTGAAATACAGAAATAAACACTTTTCCAAAAACAAGCTCTAAATCATGTTGAAATACAGAAATTAACACTTTTCCAAAAACAAGCTCCAAATCATGTTGAAATACAGAAATTGACACTTTTCCATAAACAAGCTCTAAATCATGTTTGATGCGCTCTGGAAGTTATTTTTTTTCCAGTACTGTTTAATCAGGATGTTAGGAACACTGTGGACAGTTTTCAGCAAGTTGCAACATTGAAATACAGAAATAAACACTTTTCCAAAAACAAGCTCTAAATCATGTTGAAAAACAGAAATAAGCACTTTTCAAAAACAAGCTTCAAATCATGTTGAAATACAGAAATTGACACTTTTCCAAAAACAAGCTCCAAATCATGTTGAAATACAGAAATAAACACTTTTCCATAAACAAGCTCTAAATCATGTTTGATGCACTCTGGAAGTTAATTTTTTTTCAGTACTGTTTAATCAGGATGTTAGGAACACTGTGGACAGTTTTCAGCAAGTTGCAACATTGAAATACAGAAATAAACACTTTTCCAAAAACAAGCTCCAAATCATGTTGAAATACAGAAATAAACACTTTTCCATAAACAAGCTCTAAATCATGTTTGATGCACTCTGGAAGTTAATTTTTTTTCAGTACTGTTTAATCAGGATGTTAGGAACACTGTGGACAGTTTTCAGCAAGTTGCAACATTGAAATACAGAAATAAACACTTTTCCAAAAACAAGCTCCAAATCATGTTGAAATACAGAAATAAACACTTTTCCATAAACAAGCTCTAAATCATGTTTGATGCACTCTGGAAGTTAATTTTTTTTCAGTACTGTTTAATCAGGATGTTAGGAACACTGTGGACAGTTTTCAGCAAGTTGCAACATTGAAATACAGAAATAAACACTTTTCCAAAAACAAGCTCTAAATCATGTTGAAATACAGAAATTAACACTTTTCCAAAAACAAGCTCCAAATCATGTTGAAATACAGAAATTGACACTTTTCCATAAACAAGCTCTAAATCATGTTTGATGCACTCTGGAAGTTAATTTTTTTTCAGTACTGTTTAATCAGGATGTTAGGAACACTGTGGACAGTTTTCAGCAAGTTGCAACATTGAAATACAGAAATAAACACTTTTCCAAAAACAAGCTCTAAATCATGTTGAAAAACAGAAATAAGCACTTTTCAAAAACAAGCTTCAAATCATGTTGAAATACAGAAATTGACACTTTTCCAAAAACAAGCTCCAAATCATGTTGAAATACAGAAATAAACACTTTTCCATAAACAAGCTCTAAATCATGTTTGATGCACTCTGGAAGTTAATTTTTTTTCAGTACTGTTTAATCAGGATGTTAGGAACACTGTGGACAGTTTTCAGCAAGTTGCAACATTGAAATACAGAAATAAACACTTTTCCAAAAACAAGCTCTAAATCATGTTGAAATACAGAAATTAACACTTTTCCAAAAACAAGCTCCAAATCATGTTGAAATACAGAAATTGACACTTTTCCATAAACAAGCTCTAAATCATGTTTGATGCACTCTGGAAGTGAATTTTTTTTCAGTACTGTTTAATCAGGATGATAGGAACACTGGACAGTTTTCAGCAAGTTGCAACATTGAAATAGAGAAATAAACACTTTTCCAAAAACAAGCTCTAAATCATGTTGAAAAACAGAAATAAACACTTTTCCATAAACAAGCTCTAAATCATGTTTGATGCACTCTGGAAGTGAATTTTTTTTCAGTACTGTTTAATCAGGATGATAGGAACACTGTGGACAGTTTTCAGCAAGTTGCAACATTGAAATACAGAAATAAACACTTTTCCAAAAACAAGCTCTAAATCATGTTGAAATACAGAAATTAACACTTTTCCAAAAACAAGCTCCAAATCATGTTGAAATACAGAAATTTACACTTTTCCATAAACAAGCTCTAAATCATGTTTGATGCACTCTGGAAGTTAATTTTTTTTCAGTACTGTTTAATCAGGATGTTAGGAACACTGTGGACAGTTTTCAGCAAGTTGCAACATTGAAATACAGAAATAAACACTTTTCCAAAAACAAGCTCTAAATCATGTTGAAATACAGAAATAAACACTTTTCCAAAAACAAGCTCTAAATCATGTTGAAATACAGAAATTAACACTTTTCCAAAAACAAGCTCCAAATCATGTTGAAATACAGAAATTTACACTTTTCCATAAACAAGCTCTAAATCATGTTTGATGCACTCTGGAAGTTAATTTTTTTTCAGTACTGTTTAATCAGGATGTTAGGAACACTGTGGACAGTTTTCAGCAAGTTGCAACATTGAAATACAGAAATAAACACTTTTCCAAAAACAAGCTCTAAATCATGTTGAAAAACAGAAATAAGCACTTTTGAAAAACAAGCTTCAAATCATGTTGAAATACAGAAATTGACACTTTTCCAAAAACAAGCTCCAAATCATGTTGAAATACAGAAATAAACACTTTTCCATAAACAAGCTCTAAATCATGTTTGATGCACTCTGGAAGTGAATTTTTTTTCAGTACTGTTTAATCAGGATGATAGGAACACTGTGGACAGTTTTCAGCAAGTTGCAACATTGAAATACAGAAATAAACACTTTTCCAAAAACAAGCTCTAAATCATGTTGAAAAACAGAAATAAGCACTTTTCAAAAACAAGCTTCAAATCATGTTGAAATACAGAAAATGACACTTTTCCAAAAACAAGCTCTAAATCATGTTGAAAAACAGAAATAAGCACTTTTCAAAAACAAGCTTCAAATCATGTTGAAATACAGAAATAAACACTTTTCCATAAACAAGCTCTAAATCATGTTTGATGCACTCTGGAAGTAAATTTTTTTCCAGTACTGTTTAATCAGGATGTTAGGAACACTGTGGACAGTTTTCAGCAAGTTGCAACATTGAAATACAGAAATAAACACTTTTCCAAAAACAAGCTCTAAATCATGTTGAAAAACAGAAATAAGCACTTTTGAAAAACAAGCTTCAAATCATGTTGAAATACAGAAATTGACACTTTTCCAAAAACAAGCTCCAAATCATGTTGAAATACAGAAATAAACACTTTTCCATAAACAAGCTCTAAATCATGTTTGATGCACTCTGGAAGTTAATTTTTTTTCAGTACTGTTTAATCAGGATGATAGGAACACTGTGGACAGTTTTCAGCAAGTTGCAACATTGAAATACAGAAATAAACACTTTTCCAAAAACAAGCTCTAAATCATGTTGAAAAACAGAAATAAGCACTTTTCAAAAACAAGCTTCAAATCATGTTGAAATACAGAAATTGACACTTTTCCAAAAACAAGCTCCAAATCATGTTGAAATACAGAAATTTACACTTTTCCATAAACAAGCTCTAAATCATGTTTGATGCACTCTGGAAGTTAATTTTTTTTCAGTACTGTTTAATCAGGATGTTAGGAACACTGTGGACAGTTTTCAGCAAGTTGCAACATTGAAATACAGAAATAAACACTTTTCCAAAAACAAGCTCTAAATCATGTTGAAAAACAGAAATAAGCACTTTTCAAAAACAAGCTTCAAATCATGTTGAAATACAGAAATTGACACTTTTCCAAAAACAAGCTCTAAATCATGTTGAAAAACAGAAATAAGCACTTTTCAAAAACAAGCTTCAAATCATGTTGAATTACAGAAATTGACACTTTTCCAAAAACAAGCTCCAAATCATGTTGAAATACAGAAATAAACACTTTTCCATAAACAAGCTCTAAATCATGTTTGATGCACTCTGTAAGTTAATTTTTTTCCAGTACTGTTTAATCAGGATGTTAGGAACACTGTGGACAGTTTTCAGCAAGTTGCAACATTGAAATACAGAAATAAACACTTTTCCAAAAACAAGCTCCAAATCATGTTGAAATACAGAAATAAACACTTTTCCATAAACAAGCTCTAAATCATGTTTGAAGCACTCTGGAAGTTAATTTTTTTCCAGAACTGTTTAATCAGGATGTTAGGAACACTGTGGACAGTTTTCAGCAAGTTGCAACATTGAAATAGAGAAATAAACACTTTTCCAAAAACAAGCTCTAAATCATGTTGAAAAACAGAAATAAACACTTTTCCATAAACAAGCTCTAAATCATGTTTGATGCACTCTGGAAGTGAATTTTTTTTCAGTACTGTTTAATCAGGATGATAGGAACACTGTGGACAGTTTTCAGCAAGTTGCAACATTGAAATACAGAAATTAAACACTTTTCCAAAAACAAGCTCTAAATCATGTTGAAATACAGAAATAAACACTTTTCCAAAAACAAGCTCTAAATCATGTTGAAATACAGAAATTAACACTTTTCCAAAAACAAGCTCCAAATCATGTTGAAATACAGAAATTTACACTTTTCCATAAACAAGCTCTAAATCATGTTTGATGCACTCTGGAAGTTAATTTTTTTCAGTACTGTTTAATCAGGATGTTAGGAACACTGTGGACAGTTTTCAGCAAGTTGCAACATTGAAATACAGAAATAAACACTTTTCCAAAAACAAGCTCTAAATCATGTTGAAAAACAGAAATAAGCACTTTTGAAAAACAAGCTTCAAATCATGTTGAAATACAGAAATTGACACTTTTCCAAAAACAAGCTCCAAATCATGTTGAAATACAGAAATAAACACTTTTCCATAAACAAGCTCTAAATCATGTTTGATGCACTCTGGAAGTTAATTTTTTTTCAGTACTGTTTAATCAGGATGTTAGGAACACTGTGGACAGTTTTCAGCAAGTTGCAACATTGAAATACAGAAATAAACACTTTTCCAAAAACAAGCTCTAAATCATGTTGAAAAACAGAAATAAGCACTTTTCAAAAACAAGCTTCAAATCATGTTGAAATACAGAAATTGACACTTTTCCAAAAACAAGCTCCAAATCATGTTGAAATACAGAAATAAACACTTTTCCATAAACAAGCTCTAAATCATGTTTGATGCACTCTGGAAGTGAATTTTTTTTCAGTACTGTTTAATCAGGATGATAGGAACACTGTGGACAGTTTTCAGCAAGTTGCAACATTGAAATACAGAAATAAACACTTTTCCAAAAACAAGCTCTAAATCATGTTGAAAAACAGAAATAAGCACTTTTCAAAAACAAGCTTCAAATCATGTTGAAATACAGAAATTGACACTTTTCCAAAAACAAGCTCCAAATCATGTTGAAATACAGAAATGAACACTTTTCCATAAACAAGCTCTAAATCATGTTTGATGCACTCTGGAAGTTATTTTTTTTTCAGTACTGTTTAATCAGGATGATAGGAACACTGTGGACAGTTTTCAGCAAGTTGCAACATTGAAATACAGAAATAAACACTTTTCCAAAAACAAGCTCTAAATCATGTTGAAAAACAGAAATAAACACTTTTCCAAAAACAAGCTCTAAATCATGTTGAAATACAGAAATTAACACTTTTCCAAAAACAAGCTCCAAATCATGTTGAAATACAGAAATATACACTTTTCCATAAACAAGCTCTAAATCATGTTTGATGCACTCTGGAAGTTAATTTTTTTTCAGTACTGTTTAATCAGGATGTTAGGAACACTGTGGACAGTTTTCAGCAAGTTGCAACATTGAAATACAGAAATAAACACTTTTCCAAAAACAAGCTCTAAATCATGTTGAAATACAGAAATAAACACTTTTCCAAAAACAAGCTTCAAATCATGTTGAAATACAGAAATTGACACTTTTCCAAAAACAAGCTCCAAATCATGTTGAAATACAGAAATTTACACTTTTCCATAAACAAGCTCTAAATCATGTTTGATGCACTCTGGAAGTTAATTTTTTTTCAGTACTGTTTAATCAGGATGTTAGGAACACTGTGGACAGTTTTCAGCAAGTTGCAACATTGAAATACAGAAATAAACACTTTTCCAAAAACAAGCTCTAAATCATGTTGAAAAACAGAAATAAGCACTTTTCAAAAACAAGCTTCAAATCATGTTGAAATACAGAAATTGACACTTTTCCAAAAACAAGCTCCAAATCATGTTGAAATACAGAAATAAACACTTTTCCATAAACAAGCTCTAAATCATGTTTGATGCACTCTGGAAGTGAATTTTTTTTCAGTACTGTTTAATCAGGATGATAGGAACACTGTGGACAGTTTTCAGCAAGTTGCAACATTGAAATACAGAAATAAACACTTTTCCAAAAACAAGCTCTAAATCATGTTGAAAAACAGAAATAAGCACTTTTGAAAAACAAGCTTCAAATCATGTTGAAATACAGAAATTGACACTTTTCCAAAAACAAGCTCCAAATCATGTTGAAATACAGAAATAAACACTTTTCCATAAACAAGCTCTAAATCATGTTTGATGCACTCTGGAAGTGAATTTTTTTTCAGTACTGTTTAATCAGGATGATAGGAACACTGTGGACAGTTTTCAGCAAGTTGCAACATTGAAATACAGAAATAAACACTTTTCCAAAAACAAGCTCTAAATCATGTTGAAAAACAGAAATAAGCACTTTTCAAAAACAAGCTTCAAATCATGTTGAATTACAGAAATTGACACTTTTCCAAAAACAAGCTCCAAATCATGTTGAAATACAGAAATAAACACTTTTCCAAAAACAAGCTCTAAATCATGTTTGATGCACTCTGTAAGTTAATTTTTTTCCAGTACTGTTTAATCAGGATGTTAGGAACACTGTGGACAGTTTTCAGCAAGTTGCAACATTGAAATACAGAAATAAACACTTTTCCAAAACAAGCTCTAAATCATGTTGAAAAACAGAAATAAGCACTTTTCAAAAACAAGCTTCAATCATGTTGAAATACAGAAATTGACACTTTTCCAAAAACAAGCTCCAAATCATGTTGAAATACAGAAATATACACTTTTCCATAAACAAGCTCTAAATCATGTTTGATGCACTCTGGAAGTTAATTTTTTTTCAGTACTGTTTAATCAGGATGTTAGGAACACTGTGGACAGTTTTCAGCAAGTTGCAACATTGAAATACAGAAATAAACACTTTTCCAAAAACAAGCTCTAAATCATGTTGAAAAACAGAAATAAGCACTTTTGAAAAACAAGCTTCAAATCATGTTGAAATACAGAAATTGACACTTTTCCAAAAACAAGCTCCAAATCATGTTGAAATACAGAAATAAACACTTTTCCATAAACAAGCTCTAAATCATGTTTGATGCACTCTGGAAGTTAATTTTTTTTCCAGTACTGTTTAATCAGGATGTTAGGAACACTGTGGACAGTTTTCAGCAAGTTGCAACATTGAAATACAGAAATAAACACTTTTCCAAAAACAAGCTCTAAATCATGTTGAAAAACAGAAATAAGCACTTTTCAAAAACAAGCTTCAAATCATGTTGAAATACAGAAATTGACACTTTTCCAAAAACAAGCTCCAAATCATGTTGAAATACAGAAATTAACACTTTTCCATAAACAAGCTCTAAATCATGTTTGATGCACTCTGGAAGTTAATTTTTTTTCAGTACTGTTTAATCAGGATGTTAGGAACACTGTGGACAGTTTTCAGCAAGTTGCAACATTGAAATACAGAAATAAACACTTTTCCAAAAACAAGCTCTAAATCATGTTGAAAAACAGAAATAAGCACTTTTCAAAAACAAGCTTCAAATCATGTTGAAATACAGAAATTGACACTTTTCCAAAAACAAGCTCTAAATCATGTTGAAAAACAGAAATAAGCACTTTTCAAAAACAAGCTTCAAATCATGTTGAATTACAGAAATTGACACTTTTCCAAAAACAAGCTCCAAATCATGTTGAAATACAGAAATAAACACTTTTCCATAAACAAGCTCTAAATCATGTTTGATGCACTCTGTAAGTTAATTTTTTTCCAGTACTGTTTAATCAGGATGTTAGGAACACTGTGGACAGTTTTCAGCAAGTTGCAACATTGAAATACAGAAATAAACACTTTTCCAAAAACAAGCTCTAAATCATGTTGAAATACAGAAATTAACACTTTTCCAAAAACAAGCTCCAAATCATGTTGAAATACAGAAATTGACACTTTTCCATAAACAAGCTCTAAATCATGTTTGATGCACTCTGGAAGTTATTTTTTTTCCAGTACTGTTTAATCAGGATGTTAGGAACACTGTGGACAGTTTTCAGCAAGTTGCAACATTGAAATACAGAAATAAACACTTTTCCAAAAACAAGCTCTAAATCATGTTGAAATACAGAAATTAACACTTTTCCAAAAACAAGCTCCAAATCATGTTGAAATACAGAAATTGACACTTTTCCATAAACAAGCTCTAAATCATGTTTGATGCACTCTGGAAGTTATTTTTTTTTCAGTACTGTTTAATCAGGATGTTAGGAACACTGTGGACAGTTTTCAGCAAGTTGCAACATTGAAATAGAGAAATAAACACTTTTCCAAAAACAAGCTCTAAATCATGTTGAAAAACAGAAATAAACACTTTTCCATAAACAAGCTCTAAATCATGTTTGATGCACTCTGGAAGTGAATTTTTTTTCAGTACTGTTTAATCAGGATGATAGGAACACTGTGGACAGTTTTCAGCAAGTTGCAACATTGAAATACAGAAATAAACACTTTTCCAAAAACAAGCTCTAAATCATGTTGAAATACAGAAATTAACACTTTTCCAAAAACAAGCTCCAAATCATGTTGAAATACAGAAATTTACACTTTTCCATAAACAAGCTCTAAATCATGTTTGATGCACTCTGGAAGTTAATTTTTTTTCAGTACTGTTTAATCAGGATGTTAGGAACACTGTGGACAGTTTTCAGCAAGTTGCAACATTGAAATACAGAAATAAACACTTTTCCAAAAACAAGCTCTAAATCATGTTGAAAAACAGAAATAAGCACTTTTGAAAAACAAGCTTCAAATCATGTTGAAATACAGAAATTGACACTTTTCCAAAAACAAGCTCCAAATCATGTTGAAATACAGAAATAAACACTTTTCCATAAACAAGCTCTAAATCATGTTTGATGCACTCTGGAAGTGAATTTTTTTTCAGTACTGTTTAATCAGGATGATAGGAACACTGTGGACAGTTTTCAGCAAGTTGCAACATTGAAATACAGAAATAAACACTTTTCCAAAAACAAGCTCTAAATCATGTTGAAAAACAGAAATAAGCACTTTTCAAAAACAAGCTTCAAATCATGTTGAAATACAGAAATTGACACTTCCAAAAACAAGCTCTAAATCATGTTGAAAAACAGAAACAAGCTCTTTTCAAAAACAAGCTTCAAATCATTTTGAATTACAGAAATTGACACTTTTCCAAAAACAAGCTCCAAATCATGTTGAAATACAGAAATAAACACTTTTCCATAAACAAGCTCTAAATCATGTTTGATGCACTCTGGAAGTTAATTTTTTTTCAGTACTGTTTAATCAGGATGATAGGAACACTGTGGACAGTTTTCAGCAAGTTGCAACATTGAAATACAGAAATAAACACTTTTCCAAAAACAAGCTCTAAATCATGTTGAAATACAGAAATAAACACTTTTCCAAAAACAAGCTCTAAATCATGTTGAAATACAGAAATTGACACTTTTCCAAAAACAAGCTCCAAATCATGTTGAAATACAGAAATTTACACTTTTCCATAAACAAGCTCTAAATCATGTTTGATGCACTCTGGAAGTTAATTTTTTTTCAGTACTGTTTAATCAGGATGTTAGGAACACTGTGGACAGTTTTCAGCAAGTTGCAACATTGAAATACACTGATAAACTCTTTTCCAAAAACAAGCTCTAAATCATGTTGAAAAACAGAAATAAGCACTTTTCAAAAACAAGCTTCAAATCATGTTGAAATACAGAAATAAACACTTTTCCAAAAACAAGCTCTAAATCATGTTGAAAAACAGAAATAAGCACTTTTCAAAAACAAGCTTCAAATCATGTTGAAATACAGAAATTGACACTTTTCCAAAAACAAGCTCCAAATCATGTTGAAATACAGAAATAAACACTTTTCCATAAACAAGCTCTAAATCATGTTTGATGCACTCTGGAAGTTAATTTTTTTCCAGAACTGTTTAATCAGGATGTTAGGAACACTGTGGACAGTTTTCAGCAAGTTGCAACATTGAAATAGAGAAATAAACACTTTTCCAAAAACAAGCTCTAAATCATGTTGAAAAACAGAAATAAACACTTTTCCATAAACAAGCTCTAAATCATGTTTGATGCACTCTGGAAGTGAATTTTTTTTCAGTACTGTTTAATCAGGATGATAGGAACACTGTGGACAGTTTTCAGCAAGTTGCAACATTGAAATACAGAAATAAACACTTTTCCAAAAACAAGCTCTAAATCATGTTGAAATACAGAAATAAACACTTTTCCAAAAACAAGCTCTAAATCATGTTGAAATACAGAAATTAACACTTTTCCAAAAACAAGCTCCAAATCATGTTGAAATACAGAAATAAACACTTTTCCATAAACAAGCTCTAAATCATGTTTGATGCACTCTGGAAGTTAATTTTTTTCAGTACTGTTTAATCAGGATGTTAGGAACACTGTGGACAGTTTTCAGCAAGTTGCAACATTGAAATACAGAAATAAACACTTTTCCAAAAACAAGCTCTAAATCATGTTGAAAAACAGAAATAAGCACTTTTCAAAAACAAGCTTCAAATCATGTTGAAATACAGAAATTGACACTTTTCCAAAAACAAGCTCCAAATCATGTTGAAATACAGAAATTAACACTTTTCCATAAACAAGCTCTAAATCATGTTTGATGCACTCTGGAAGTTAATTTTTTTTCAGTACTGTTTAATCAGGATGTTAGGAACACTGTGGACAGTTTTCAGCAAGTTGCAACATTGAAATACAGAAATAAACACTTTTCCAAAAACAAGCTCTAAATCATGTTGAAAAACAGAAATAAGCACTTTTCAAAAACAAGCTTCAAATCATGTTGAAATACAGAAATTGACACTTTTCCAAAAACAAGCTCTAAATCATGTTGAAAAACAGAAATAAGCACTTTTCAAAAACAAGCTTCAAATCATGTTGAATTACAGAAATTGACACTTTTCCAAAAACAAGCTCCAAATCATGTTGAAATACAGAAATAAACACTTTTCCATAAACAAGCTCTAAATCATGTTTGATGCACTCTGGAAGTTAATTTTTTTCCAGTACTGTTTAATCAGGATGTTAGGAACACTGTGGACAGTTTTCAGCAAGTTGCAACATTGAAATACAGAAATAAACACTTTTCCAAAAACAAGCTCTAAATCATGTTGAAATACAGAAATTAACACTTTTCCAAAAACAAGCTCCAAATCATGTTGAAATACAGAAATTGACACTTTTCCATAAACAAGCTCTAAATCATGTTTGATGCACTCTGGAAGTTATTTTTTTTCCAGTACTGTTTAATCAGGATGTTAGGAACACTGTGGACAGTTTTCAGCAAGTTGCAACATTGAAATACAGAAATAAACACTTTTCCAAAAACAAGCTCTAAATCATGTTGAAATACAGAAATTGACACTTTTCCAAAAACAAGCTCCAAATCATGTTGAAATACAGAAATTAACACTTTTCCATAAACAAGCTCTAAATCATGTTTGATGCACTCTGGAAGTTAATTTTTTTTCAGTACTGTTTAATCAGGATGTTAGGAACACTGTGGACAGTTTTCAGCAAGTTGCAACATTGAAATAGAGAAATAAACACTTTTCCAAAAACAAGCTCTAAATCATGTTGAAAAACAGAAATAAACACTTTTCCATAAACAAGCTCTAAATCATGTTTGATGCACTCTGGAAGTGAATTTTTTTTCAGTACTGTTTAATCAGGATGATAGGAACACTGTGGACAGTTTTCAGCAAGTTGCAACATTGAAATACAGAAATAAACACTTTTCCAAAAACAAGCTCTAAATCATGTTGAAATACAGAAATTAACACTTTTCCAAAAACAAGCTCCAAATCATGTTGAAATACAGAAATTTACACTTTTCCATAAACAAGCTCTAAATCATGTTTGATGCACTCTGGAAGTTAATTTTTTTTCAGTACTGTTTAATCAGGATGTTAGGAACACTGTGGACAGTTTTCAGCAAGTTGCAACATTGAAATACAGAAATAAACACTTTTCCAAAAACAAGCTCTAAATCATGTTGAAAAACAGAAATAAGCACTTTTGAAAAACAAGCTTCAAATCATGTTGAAATACAGAAATTGACACTTTTCCAAAAACAAGCTCCAAATCATGTTGAAATACAGAAATAAACACTTTTCCATAAACAAGCTCTAAATCATGTTTGATGCACTCTGGAAGTGAATTTTTTTTCAGTACTGTTTAATCAGGATGATAGGAACACTGTGGACAGTTTTCAGCAAGTTGCAACATTGAAATACAGAAATAAACACTTTTCCAAAAACAAGCTCTAAATCATGTTGAAAAACAGAAATAAGCACTTTTCAAAAACAAGCTTCAAATCATGTTGAAATACAGAAATTGACACTTCCAAAAACAAGCTCTAAATCATGTTGAAAAACAGAAACAAGCCTTTTCAAAAACAAGCTTCAAATCATGTTGAATTACAGAAATTGACACTTTTCCAAAAACAAGCTCCAAATCATGTTGAAATACAGAAATAAACACTTTTCCATAAACAAGCTCTAAATCATGTTTGATGCACTCTGGAAGTTAATTTTTTTTCAGTACTGTTTAATCAGGATGATAGGAACACTGTGGACAGTTTTCAGCAAGTTGCAACATTGAAATACAGAAATAAACACTTTTCCAAAAACAAGCTCTAAATCATGTTGAAAAACAGAAATAAGCACTTTTCCAAAAACAAGCTCTCAAATCATGTTGAAATACAGAAATTGACACTTTTCCAAAAACAAGCTCCAAATCATGTTGAAATACAGAAATTTACACTTTTCCATAAACAAGCTCTAAATCATGTTTGATGCACTCTGGAAGTTAATTTTTTTTCAGTACTGTTTAATCAGGATGTTAGGAACACTGTGGACAGTTTTCAGCAAGTTGCAACATTGAAATACACTGATAAACACTTTTCCAAAAACAAGCTCTAAATCATGTTGAAAAACAGAAATAAGCACTTTTCAAAAACAAGCTTCAAATCATGTTGAAATACAGAAATAAACACTTTTCCAAAAACAAGCTCTAAATCATGTTGAAAAACAGAAATAAGCACTTTTCAAAAACAAGCTTCAAATCATGTTGAAATACAGAAATTGACACTTTTCCAAAAACAAGCTCCAAATCATGTTGAAATACAGAAATAAACACTTTTCCATAAACAAGCTCTAAATCATGTTTGATGCACTCTGGAAGTTAATTTTTTTCCAGTACTGTTTAATCAGGATGTTATGAACACTGTGGACAGTTTTCAGCAAGTTGCAACATTGAAATAGAGAAATAAACACTTTTCCAAAAACTAGCTCTAAATCATGTTGAAAAACAGAAATAAACACTTTTCCATAAACAAGCTCTAAATCATGTTTGATGCACTCTGGAAGTGAATTTTTTTTCAGTACTGTTTAATCAGGATGATAGGAACACTGTGGACAGTTTTCAGCAAGTTGCAACATTGAAATACAGAAATAAACACTTTTCCAAAAACAAGCTCTAAATCATGTTGAAATACAGAAATAAACACTTTTCCAAAAACAAGCTCTAAATCATGTTGAAATACAGAAATTAACACTTTTCCAAAAACAAGCTCCAAATCATGTTGAAATACAGAAATTTACACTTTTCCATAAACAAGCTCTAAATCATGTTTGATGCACTCTGGAAGTTAATTTTTTTCAGTACTGTTTAATCAGGATGTTAGGAACACTGTGGACAGTTTTCAGCAAGTTGCAACATTGAAATACAGAAATAAACACTTTTCCAAAAACAAGCTCTAAATCATGTTGAAAAACAGAAATAAGCACTTTTCAAAAACAAGCTTCAAATCATGTTGAAATACAGAAATTGACACTTTTCCAAAAACAAGCTCTAAATCATGTTGAAATACAGAAATAAACACTTTTCCAAAAACAAGCTCTAAATCATGTTGAAATACAGAAATTAACACTTTTCCAAAAACAAGCTCCAAATCATGTTGAAATACAGAAATTTACACTTTTCCATAAACAAGCTCTAAATCATGTTTGATGCACTCTGGAAGTGAATTTTTTTTCAGTACTGTTTAATCAGGATGTTAGGAACACTGTGGACAGTTTTCAGCAAGTTGCAACATTGAAATACAGAAATAAACACTTTTCCAAAAACAAGCTCTAAATCATGTTGAAATACAGAAATAAACACTTTTCCAAAAACAAGCTCTAAATCATGTTGAAATACAGAAATTAACACTTTTCCAAAAACAAGCTCCAAATCATGTTGAAATACAGAAATTTACACTTTTCCATAAACAAGCTCTAAATCATGTTTGATGCACTCTGGAAGTTAATTTTTTTTCAGTACTGTTTAATCAGGATGTTAGGAACACTGTGGACAGTTTTCAGCAAGTTGCAACATTGAAATACAGAAATAAACACTTTTCCAAAAACAAGCTCTAAATCATGTTGAAAAACAGAAATAAGCACTTTTGAAAAACAAGCTTCAAATCATGTTGAAATACAGAAATTGACACTTTTCCAAAAACAAGCTCCAAATCATGTTGAAATACAGAAATAAACACTTTTCCATAAACAAGCTCTAAATCATGTTTGATGCACTCTGGAAGTGAATTTTTTTTCAGTACTGTTTAATCAGGATGATAGGAACACTGTGGACAGTTTTCAGCAAGTTGCAACATTGAAATACAGAAATAAACACTTTTCCAAAAACAAGCTCTAAATCATGTTGAAAAACAGAAATAAGCACTTTTCAAAAACAAGCTTCAAATCATGTTGAAATACAGAAATTGACACTTTTCCAAAAACAAGCTCCAAATCATGTTGAAATACAGAAATGAACACTTTTCCATAAACAAGCTCTAAATCATGTTTGATGCACTCTGGAAGTTAATTTTTTTTCAGTACTGTTTAATCAGGATGTTAGGAACACTGTGGACAGTTTTCAGCAAGTTGCAACATTGAAATACAGAAATAAACACTTTTCCAAAAACAAGCTCTAAATCATGTTGAAAAACAGAAATAAGCACTTTTCAAAAACAAGCTTCAAATCATGTTGAAATACAGAAATTGACACTTTTCCAAAAACAAGCTCTAAATCATGTTGAAAAACAGAAATAAGCACTTTTCAAAAACAAGCTTCAAATCATGTTGAATTACAGAAATTGACACTTTTCCAAAAACAAGCTCCAACTCATGTTGAAATACAGAAATAAACACTTTTCCATAAACAAGCTCTAAATCATGTTTGATGCACTCTGGAAGTGAATTTTTTTTCAGTACTGTTTAATCAGGATGATAGGAACACTGTGGACAGTTTTCAGCAAGTTGCAACATTGAAATACAGAAATAAACACTTTTCCAAAAACAAGCTCTAAATCATGTTGAAAAACAGAAATAAGCACTTTTCAAAAACAAGCTTCAAATCATGTTGAAATACAGAAATTGACACTTTTCCAAAAACAAGCTCCAAATCATGTTGAAATACAGAAATAAACACTTTTCCATAAACAAGCTCTAAATCATGTTTGATGCACTCTGGAAGTGAATTTTTTTTCAGTACTGTTTAATCAGGATGTTAGGAACACTGTGGACAGTTTTCAGCAAGTTGCAACATTGAAATACAGAAATAAACACTTTTCCAAAAACAAGCTCTAAATCATGTTGAAAAACAGAAATAAGCACTTTTCAAAAACAAGCTTCAAATCATGTTGAAATACAGAAATTGACACTTTTCCAAAAACAAGCTCCAAATCATGTTGAAATACAGAAATAAACACTTTTCCATAAACAAGCTCTAAATCATGTTTGATGCACTCTGGAAGTTAATTTTTTTTCAGTACTGTTTAATCAGGATGTTAGGAACACTGTGGACAGTTTTCAGCAAGTTGCAACATTGAAATAGAGAAATAAACACTTTTCCAAAAACAAGCTCTAAATCATGTTGAAAAACAGAAATAAACACTTTTCCATAAACAAGCTCTAAATCATGTTTGATGCACTCTGGAAGTGAATTTTTTTTCAGTACTGTTTAATCAGGATGATAGGAACACTGTGGACAGTTTTCAGCAAGTTGCAACATTGAAATACAGAAATAAACACTTTTCCAAAAACAAGCTCTAAATCATGTTTGATGCACTCTGGAAGTGAATTTTTTTTCAGTACTGTTTAATCAGGATGATAGGAACACTGTGGACAGTTTTCAGCAAGTTGCAACATTGAAATACAGAAATAAACACTTTTCCAAAAACAAGCTCTAAATCATGTTGAAAAACAGAAATAAGCACTTTTCAAAAACAAGCTTCAAATCATGTTGAAATACAGAAATTGACACTTTTCCAAAAACAAGCTCCAAATCATGTTGAAATACAGAAATAAACACTTTTCCATAAACAAGCTCTAAATCATGTTTGATGCACTCTGGAAGTTAATTTTTTTTCAGTACTGTTTAATCAGGATGTTAGGAACACTGTGGACAGTTTTCAGCAAGTTGCAACATTGAAATACAGAAATAAACACTTTTCCAAAAACAAGCTCTAAATCATGTTGAAAAACAGAAATAAACACTTTTCCAAAAACAAGCTCTAAATCATGTTGAAATACAGAAGATTTTCAGCACTTTTCCAAAAACAAGCTTCAAATCATGTTGAAATACAGAAATAAACACTTTTCCATAAACAAGCTCTAAATCATGTTTGATGCACTCTGGAAGTGAATTTTTTTTCAGTACTGTTTAATCAGGATGATAGGAACACTGTGGACAGTTTTCAGCAAGTTGCAACATTGAAATACAGAAATAAACACTTTTCCAAAAACAAGCTCTAAATCATGTTGAAAAACAGAAATAAGCACTTTTGAAAAACAAGCTTCAAATCATGTTGAAATACAGAAATTGACACTTTTCCAAAAACAAGCTCCAAATCATGTTGAAATACAGAAATAAACACTTTTCCATAAACAAGCTCTAAATCATGTTTGATGCACTCTGGAAGTGAATTTTTTTTCAGTACTGTTTAATCAGGATGATAGGAACACTGTGGACAGTTTTCAGCAAGTTGCAACATTGAAATACAGAAATAAACACTTTTCCAAAAACAAGCTCTAAATCATGTTGAAAAACAGAAATAAGCACTTTTCAAAAACAAGCTTCAAATCATGTTGAAATACAGAAATTGACACTTTTCCAAAAACAAGCTCCAAATCATGTTGAAATACAGAAATAAACACTTTTCCATAAACAAGCTCTAAATCATGTTTGATGCACTCTGGAAGTGAATTTTTTTTCAGTACTGTTTAATCAGGATGATAGGAACACTGTGGACAGTTTTCAGCAAGTTGCAACATTGAAATACAGAAATAAACACTTTTCCAAAAACAAGCTCTAAATCATGTTGAAAAACAGAAATAAGCACTTTTCAAAAACAAGCTTCAAATCATGTTGAAATACAGAAATTGACACTTTTCCAAAAACAAGCTCCAAATCATGTTGAAATACAGAAATAAACACTTTTCCATAAACAAGCTCTAAATCATGTTTGATGCACTCTGGAAGTGAATTTTTTTTCAGTACTGTTTAATCAGGATGATAGGAACACTGTGGACAGTTTTCAGCAAGTTGCAACATTGAAATACAGAAATAAACACTTTTCCAAAAACAAGCTCTAAATCATGTTGAAAAACAGAAATAAGCACTTTTCAAAAACAAGCTTCAAATCATGTTGAAATACAGAAATTGACACTTTTCCAAAAACAAGCTCCAAATCATGTTGAAATACAGAAATAAACACTTTTCCATAAACAAGCTCTAAATCATGTTTGATGCACTCTGGAAGTGAATTTTTTTTCAGTACTGTTTAATCAGGATGTTAGGAACACTGTGGACAGTTTTCAGCAAGTTGCAACATTGAAATACAGAAATAAACACTTTTCCAAAAACAAGCTCTAAATCATGTTGAAAAACAGAAATAAACACTTTTCCATAAACAAGCTCTAAATCATGTTTGATGCACTCTGGAAGTGAATTTTTTTTCAGTACTGTTTAATCAGGATGATAGGAACACTGTGGACAGTTTTCAGCAAGTTGCAACATTGAAATACAGAAATAAACACTTTTCCAAAAACAAGCTCTAAATCATGTTGAAAAACAGAAATAAGCACTTTTCAAAAACAAGCTTCAAATCATGTTGAAATACAGAAATTGACACTTTTCCAAAAACAAGCTCCAAATCATGTTGAAATACAGAAATAAACACTTTTCCATAAACAAGCTCTAAATCATGTTTGATGCACTCTGGAAGTGAATTTTTTTTCAGTACTGTTTAATCAGGATGATAGGAACACTGTGGACAGTTTTCAGCAAGTTGCAACATTGAAATACAGAAATAAACACTTTTCCAAAAACAAGCTCTAAATCATGTTGAAAAACAGAAATAAGCACTTTTCAAAAACAAGCTTCAAATCATGTTGAAATACAGAAATTGACACTTTTCCAAAAACAAGCTCCAAATCATGTTGAAATACAGAAATAAACACTTTTCCATAAACAAGCTCTAAATCATGTTTGATGCACTCTGGAAGTGAATTTTTTTTCAGTACTGTTTAATCAGGATGATAGGAACACTGTGGACAGTTTTCAGCAAGTTGCAACATTGAAATACAGAAATAAACACTTTTCCAAAAACAAGCTCTAAATCATGTTGAAAAACAGAAATAAGCACTTTTCAAAAACAAGCTTCAAATCATGTTGAAATACAGAAATTGACACTTTTCCAAAAACAAGCTCCAAATCATGTTGAAATACAGAAATAAACACTTTTCCATAAACAAGCTCTAAATCATGTTTGATGCACTCTGGAAGTTAATTTTTTTTCAGTACTGTTTAATCAGGATGTTAGGAACACTGTGGACAGTTTTCAGCAAGTTGCAACATTGAAATACAGAAATAAACACTTTTCCAAAAACAAGCTCTAAATCATGTTGAAAAACAGAAATAAGCACTTTTCAAAAACAAGCTTCAAATCATGTTGAAATACAGAAATTGACACTTTTCCAAAAACAAGCTCCAAATCATGTTGAAATACAGAAATAAACACTTTTCCATAAACAAGCTCTAAATCATGTTTGATGCACTCTGGAAGTTAATTTTTTTTCAGTACTGTTTAATCAGGATGTTAGGAACACTGTGGACAGTTTTCAGCAAGTTGCAACATTGAAATACAGAAATAAACACTTTTCCAAAAACAAGCTCTAAATCATGTTGAAAAACAGAAATAAGCACTTTTCCAAAAACAAGCTCTCAAATCATGTTGAAATACAGAAATTGACACTTTTCCAAAAACAAGCTTTCAAATCATGTTGAAATACAGAAATAAACACTTTTCCATAAACAAGCTCTAAATCATGTTTGATGCACTCTGGAAGTGAATTTTTTTTCAGTACTGTTTAATCAGGATGATAGGAACACTGTGGACAGTTTTCAGCAAGTTGCAACATTGAAATACAGAAATAAACACTTTTCCAAAAACAAGCTCTAAATCATGTTGAAAAACAGAAATAAGCACTTTTCAAAAACAAGCTTCAAATCATGTTGAAATACAGAAATTGACACTTTTCCAAAAACAAGCTCCAAATCATGTTGAAATACAGAAATAAACACTTTTCCATAAACAAGCTCTAAATCATGTTTGATGCACTCTGGAAGTGAATTTTTTTTCAGTACTGTTTAATCAGGATGATAGGAACACTGTGGACAGTTTTCAGCAAGTTGCAACATTGAAATACAGAAATAAACACTTTTCCAAAAACAAGCTCTAAATCATGTTGAAAAACAGAAATAAGCACTTTTCAAAAACAAGCTTCAAATCATGTTGAAATACAGAAATTGACACTTTTCCAAAAACAAGCTCCAAATCATGTTGAAATACAGAAATAAACACTTTTCCATAAACAAGCTCTAAATCATGTTTGATGCACTCTGGAAGTTAATTTTTTTTCAGTACTGTTTAATCAGGATGTTAGGAACACTGTGGACAGTTTTCAGCAAGTTGCAACATTGAAATACAGAAATAAACACTTTTCCAAAAACAAGCTCTAAATCATGTTGAAAAACAGAAATAAGCACTTTTCAAAAACAAGCTTCAAATCATGTTGAAATACAGAAATTGACACTTTTCCAAAAACAAGCTCTAAATCATGTTGAAATACAGAAATAAACACTTTTCCATAAACAAGCTCTAAATCATGTTTGATGCACTCTGGAAGTGAATTTTTTTTCAGTACTGTTTAATCAGGATGATAGGAACACTGTGGACAGTTTTCAGCAAGTTGCAACATTGAAATACAGAAATAAACACTTTTCCAAAAACAAGCTCTAAATCATGTTGAAAAACAGAAATAAACACTTTTCCAAAAACAAGCTCTAAATCATGTTGAAAAACAGAAATAAACACTTTTCCAAAAACAAGCTCTAAATCATGTTGAAATACAGAAATTAACACTTTTCCAAAAACAAGCTCCAAATCATGTTGAAATACAGAAATAAACACTTTTCCATAAACAAGCTCTAAATCATGTTTGATGCACTCTGGAAGTTAATTTTTTTTCAGTACTGTTTAATCAGGATGTTAGGAACACTGTGGACAGTTTTCAGCAAGTTGCAACATTGAAATACAGAAATAAACACTTTTCCAAAAACAAGCTCTAAATCATGTTGAAAAACAGAAATAAGCACTTTTCAAAAACAAGCTTCAAATCATGTTGAAATACAGAAATTGACACTTTTCCAAAAACAAGCTCCAAATCATGTTGAAATACAGAAATAAACACTTTTCCATAAACAAGCTCTAAATCATGTTTGATGCACTCTGGAAGTGAATTTTTTTTCAGTACTGTTTAATCAGGATGATAGGAACACTGTGGACAGTTTTCAGCAAGTTGCAACATTGAAATACAGAAATAAACACTTTTCCAAAAACAAGCTCTAAATCATGTTGAAAAACAGAAATAAGCACTTTTCAAAAACAAGCTTCAAATCATGTTGAAATACAGAAATTGACACTTTTCCAAAAACAAGCTCCAAATCATGTTGAAATACAGAAATAAACACTTTTCCATAAACAAGCTCTAAATCATGTTTGATGCACTCTGGAAGTGAATTTTTTTTCAGTACTGTTTAATCAGGATGATAGGAACACTGTGGACAGTTTTCAGCAAGTTGCAACATTGAAATACAGAAATAAACACTTTTCCAAAAACAAGCTCTAAATCATGTTGAAAAACAGAAATAAACACTTTTCCAAAAAGAAGCTCTAAATCATGTTGAAATACAGAAATAAGCACTTTTCAAAAACAAGCTTCAAATCATGTTGAATTACAGAAATTGACACTTTTCCAAAAACAAGCTCCAAATCATGTTGAAATACAGAAATAAACACTTTTCCAAAAACAAGCTCTAAATCATGTTTGATGCACTCTGGAAGTTAATTTTTTTCCAGTACTGTTTAATCAGGATGTTAGGAACACTGTGGACAGTTTTCAGCAAGTTGCAACATTGAAATACAGAAATAAACACTTTTCCAAAAACAAGCTCTAAATCATGTTGAAATACAGAAATTAACACTTTTCCAAAAACAAGCTCCAAATCATGTTGAAATACAGAAATTGACACTTTTCCATAAACAAGCTCTAAATCATGTTTGATGCGCTCTGGAAGTTATTTTTTTTTCAGTACTGTTTAATCAGGATGTTAGGAACACTGTGGACAGTTTTCAGCAAGTTGCAACATTGAAATAGAGAAATAAACACTTTTCCAAAAACAAGCTCTAAATCATGTTGAAAAACAGAAATAAACACTTTTCCATAAACAAGCTCTAAATCATGTTTGATGCACTCTGGAAGTGAATTTTTTTTCAGTACTGTTTAATCAGGATGTTAGGAACACTGTGGACAGTTTTCAGCAAGTTGCAACATTGAAATACAGAAATAAACACTTTTCCAAAAACAAGCTCTAAATCATGTTGAAATACAGAAATTAACACTTTTCCAAAAACAAGCTCCAAATCATGTTGAAATACAGAAATACACTTTTCCATAAACAAGCTCTAAATCATGTTTGATGCACTCTGGAAGTGAATTTTTTTTCAGTACTGTTTAATCAGGATGTTAGGAACACTGTGGACAGTTTTCAGCAAGTTGCAACATTGAAATACAGAAATAAACACTTTTCCAAAAACAAGCTCTAAATCATGTTGAAAAACAGAAATAAGCACTTTTCAAAAACAAGCTTCAAATCATGTTGAAATACAGAAATTGACACTTTTCCAAAAACAAGCTCCAAATCATGTTGAAATACAGAAATTTACACTTTTCCATAAACAAGCTCTAAATCATGTTTGATGCACTCTGGAAGTTAATTTTTTTCAGTACTGTTTAATCAGGATGTTAGGAACACTGTGGACAGTTTTCAGCAAGTTGCAACATTGAAATACAGAAATAAACACTTTTCCAAAAACAAGCTCTAAATCATGTTGAAAAACAGAAATAAGCACTTTTCAAAAACAAGCTTCAAATCATGTTGAAATACAGAAATTGACACTTTTCCAAAAACAAGCTCTAAATCATGTTGAAAAACAGAAATAAGCACTTTTCAAAAACAAGCTTCAAATCATGTTGAAATACAGAAATTGACACTTTTCCAAAAACAAGCTCCAAATCATGTTGAAATACAGAAATAAACACTTTTCCATAAACAAGCTCTAAATCATGTTTGATGCACTCTGGAAGTTAATTTTTTTCAGTACTGTTTAATCAGGATGTTAGGAACACTGTGGACAGTTTTCAGCAAGTTGCAACATTGAAATACAGAAATAAACACTTTTCCAAAAACAAGCTCTAAATCATGTTGAAAAACAGAAATAAGCACTTTTCAAAAACAAGCTTCAAATCATGTTGAAATACAGAAATTGACACTTTTCCAAAAACAAGCTCTAAATCATGTTGAAAAACAGAAATAAGCACTTTTCAAAAACAAGCTTCAAATCATGTTGAATTACAGAAATTGACACTTTTCCAAAAACAAGCTCCAAATCATGTTGAAATACAGAAATAAACACTTTTCCATAAACAAGCTCTAAATCATGTTTGATGCACTCTGGAAGTGAATTTTTTTCCAGTACTGTTTAATCAGGATGTTAGGAACACTGTGGACAGTTTTCAGCAAGTTGCAACATTGAAATACAGAAATAAACACTTTTCCAAAAACAAGCTCTAAATCATGTTGAAATACAGAAATTAACACTTTTCCAAAAACAAGCTCCAAATCATGTTGAAATACAGAAATTGACACTTTTCCATAAACAAGCTCTAAATCATGTTTGATGCACTCTGGAAGTTATTTTTTTTTCAGTACTGTTTAATCAGGATGTTAGGAACACTGTGGACAGTTTTCAGCAAGTTGCAACATTGAAATACAGAAATAAACACTTTTCCAAAAACAAGCTCTAAATCATGTTGAAAAACAGAAATAAGCACTTTTCAAAAACAAGCTTCAAATCATGTTGAAATACAGAAATTGACACTTTTCCAAAAACAAGCTCCAAATCATGTTGAAATACAGAAATAAACACTTTTCCATAAACAAGCTCTAAATCATGTTTGAAGCACTCTGGAAGTTAATTTTTTTCCAGAACTGTTTAATCAGGATGTTAGGAACACTGTGGACAGTTTTCAGCAAGTTGCAACATTGAAATAGAGAAATAAACACTTTTCCAAAAACAAGCTCTAAATCATGTTGAAAAACAGAAATAAACACTTTTCCATAAACAAGCTCTAAATCATGTTTGATGCACTCTGGAAGTGAATTTTTTTTCAGTACTGTTTAATCAGGATGATAGGAACACTGTGGACAGTTTTCAGCAAGTTGCAACATTGAAATACAGAAATAAACACTTTTCCAAAAACAAGCTCTAAATCATGTTGAAATACAGAAATAAACACTTTTCCAAAAACAAGCTCTAAATCATGTTGAAATACAGAAATTAACACTTTTCCAAAAACAAGCTCCAAATCATGTTGAAATACAGAAATTTACACTTTTCCATAAACAAGCTCTAAATCATGTTTGATGCACTCTGGAAGTTAATTTTTTTTCAGTACTGTTTAATCAGGATGTTAGGAACACTGTGGACAGTTTTCAGCAAGTTGCAACATTGAAATACAGAAATAAACACTTTTCCAAAAACAAGCTCTAAATCATGTTGAAAAACAGAAATAAGCACTTTTGAAAAACAAGCTTCAAATCATGTTGAAATACAGAAATTGACACTTTTCCAAAAACAAGCTCCAAATCATGTTGAAATACAGAAATAAACACTTTTCCATAAACAAGCTCTAAATCATGTTTGATGCACTCTGGAAGTGAATTTTTTTTCAGTACTGTTTAATCAGGATGATAGGAACACTGTGGACAGTTTTCAGCAAGTTGCAACATTGAAATACAGAAATAAACACTTTTCCAAAAACAAGCTCTAAATCATGTTGAAAAACAGAAATAAGCACTTTTGAAAAACAAGCTTCAAATCATGTTGAAATACAGAAATTGACACTTTTCCAAAAACAAGCTCCAAATCATGTTGAAATACAGAAATAAACACTTTTCCATAAACAAGCTCTAAATCATGTTTGATGCACTCTGGAAGTGAATTTTTTTTCAGTACTGTTTAATCAGGATGATAGGAACACTGTGGACAGTTTTCAGCAAGTTGCAACATTGAAATACAGAAATAAACACTTTTCCAAAAACAAGCTCTAAATCATGTTGAAAAACAGAAATAAGCACTTTTCAAAAACAAGCTTCAAATCATGTTGAAATACAGAAATTGACACTTTTCCAAAAACAAGCTCCAAATCATGTTGAAATACAGAAATAAACACTTTTCCATAAACAAGCTCTAAATCATGTTTGATGCACTCTGGAAGTTAATTTTTTTTCAGTACTGTTTAATCAGGATGTTAGGAACACTGTGGACAGTTTTCAGCAAGTTGCAACATTGAAATACAGAAATAAACACTTTTCCAAAAACAAGCTCTAAATCATGTTGAAAAACAGAAATAAGCACTTTTCAAAAACAAGCTTCAAATCATGTTGAAATACAGAAATTGACACTTTTCCAAAAACAAGCTCTAAATCATGTTGAAATACAGAAATAAACACTTTTCCATAAACAAGCTCTAAATCATGTTTGATGCACTCTGGAAGTGAATTTTTTTTCAGTACTGTTTAATCAGGATGATAGGAACACTGTGGACAGTTTTCAGCAAGTTGCAACATTGAAATACAGAAATAAACACTTTTCCAAAAACAAGCTCTAAATCATGTTGAAAAACAGAAATAAACACTTTTCCAAAAACAAGCTCTAAATCATGTTGAAATACAGAAATTAACACTTTTCCAAAAACAAGCTCCAAATCATGTTGAAATACAGAAATTTACACTTTTCCATAAACAAGCTCTAAATCATGTTTGATGCACTCTGGAAGTTAATTTTTTTTCAGTACTGTTTAATCAGGATGTTAGGAACACTGTGGACAGTTTTCAGCAAGTTGCAACATTGAAATACAGAAATAAACACTTTTCCAAAAACAAGCTCTAAATCATGTTGAAATACAGAAATAAACACTTTTCCAAAAACAAGCTCTAAATCATGTTGAAATACAGAAATTAACACTTTTCCAAAAACAAGCTCCAAATCATGTTGAAATACAGAAATTTACACTTTTCCATAAACAAGCTCTAAATCATGTTTGATGCACTCTGGAAGTTAATTTTTTTTCAGTACTGTTTAATCAGGATGTTAGGAACACTGTGGACAGTTTTCAGCAAGTTGCAACATTGAAATACAGAAATAAACACTTTTCCAAAAACAAGCTCTAAATCATGTTGAAAAACAGAAATAAGCACTTTTGAAAAACAAGCTTCAAGTCATGTTGAAATACAGAAATTGACACTTTTCCAAAAACAAGCTCCAAATCATGTTGAAATACAGAAATAAACACTTTTCCATAAACAAGCTCTAAATCATGTTTGATGCACTCTGGAAGTGAATTTTTTTTCAAGTACTGTTTAATCAGGATGTTAGGAACACTGTGGACAGTTTTCAGCAAGTTGCAACATTGAAATACAGAAATAAACACTTTTCCAAAAACAAGCTCTAAATCATGTTGAAAAACAGAAATAAGCACTTTTCAAAAACAAGCTTCAAATCATGTTGAAATACAGAAATTGACACTTTTCCAAAAACAAGCTCTAAATCATGTTGAAAAACAGAAATAAGCACTTTTCAAAAACAAGCTTCAAATCATGTTGAATTACAGAAATTGACACTTTTCCAAAAACAAGCTCCAAATCATGTTGAAATACAGAAATAAACACTTTTCCATAAACAAGCTCTAAATCATGTTTGATGCACTCTGGAAGTTAATTTTTTTCCAGTACTGTTTAATCAGGATGTTAGGAACACTGTGGACAGTTTTCAGCAAGTTGCAACATTGAAATACAGAAATAAACACTTTTCCAAAAACAAGCTCTAAATCATGTTGAAATACAGAAATTAACACTTTTCCAAAAACAAGCTCCAAATCATGTTGAAATACAGAAATTGACACTTTTCCATAAACAAGCTCTAAATCATGTTTGATGCACTCTGGAAGTTATTTTTTTTTCAGTACTGTTTAATCAGGATGTTAGGAACACTGTGGACAGTTTTCAGCAAGTTGCAACATTGAAATACAGAAATAAACACTTTTCCAAAAACAAGCTCTAAATCATGTTGAAAAACAGAAATAAACACTTTTCCATAAACAAGCTCTAAATCATGTTTGATGCACTCTGGAAGTGAATTTTTTTTCAGTACTGTTTAATCAGGATGATAGGAACACTGTGGACAGTTTTCAGCAAGTTGCAACATTGAAATACAGAAATAAACACTTTTCCAAAAACAAGCTCTAAATCATGTTGAAATACAGAAATTAACACTTTTCCAAAAACAAGCTCCAAATCATGTTGAAATACAGAAATTTACACTTTTCCATAAACAAGCTCTAAATCATGTTTGATGCACTCTGGAAGTTAATTTTTTTTCAGTACTGTTTAATCAGGATGTTAGGAACACTGTGGACAGTTTTCAGCAAGTTGCAACATTGAAATACAGAAATAAACACTTTTCCAAAAACAAGCTCTAAATCATGTTGAAAAACAGAAATAAGCACTTTTCAAAAACAAGCTTCAAATCATGTTGAAATACAGAAATTGACACTTTTCCAAAAACAAGCTCCAAATCATGTTGAAATACAGAAATTAACACTTTTCCATAAACAAGCTCTAAATCATGTTTGATGCACTCTGGAAGTTAATTTTTTTTCAGTACTGTTTAATCAGGATGATAGGAACACTGTGGACAGTTTTCAGCAAGTTGCAACATTGAAATACAGAAATAAACACTTTTCCAAAAACAAGCTCTAAATCATGTTGAAAAACAGAAATAAGCACTTTTCAAAAACAAGCTTCAAATCATGTTGAAATACAGAAATTGACACTTTTCCAAAAACAAGCTCCAAATCATGTTGAAATACAGAAATTTACACTTTTCCATAAACAAGCTCTAAATCATGTTTGATGCACTCTGGAAGTTAATTTTTTTCAGTACTGTTTAATCAGGATGTTAGGAACACTGTGGACAGTTTTCAGCAAGTTGCAACATTGAAATACAGAAATAAACACTTTTCCAAAAACAAGCTCTAAATCATGTTGAAAAACAGAAATAAGCACTTTTCAAAAACAGGCTTCAAATCATGTTGAAATACAGAAATTGACACTTTTCCAAAAACAAGCTCTAAATCATGTTGAAAAACAGAAATAAGCACTTTTCAAAAACAAGCTTCAAATCATGTTGAATTACAGAAATTGACACTTTTCCAAAAACAAGCTCCAAATCATGTTGAAATACAGAAATAAACACTTTTCCATAAACAAGCTCTAAATCATGTTTGATGCACTCTGTAAGTTAATTTTTTTCCAGTACTGTTTAATCAGGATGTTAGGAACACTGTGGACAGTTTTCAGCAAGTTGCAACATTGAAATACAGAAATAAACACTTTTCCAAAAACAAGCTCTAAATCATGTTGAAATACAGAAATTAACACTTTTCCAAAAACAAGCTCCAAATCATGTTGAAATACAGAAATTGACACTTTTCCATAAACAAGCTCTAAATCATGTTTGATGCACTCTGGAAGTTATTTTTTTTCCAGTACTGTTTAATCAGGATGTTAGGAACACTGTGGACAGTTTTCAGCAAGTTGCAACATTGAAATACAGAAATAAACACTTTTCCAAAAACAAGCTCTAAATCATGTTGAAAAACAGAAATAAGCACTTTTCAAAAACAAGCTTCAAATCATGTTGAAATACAGAAATTGACACTTTTCCAAAAACAAGCTCCAAATCATGTTGAAATACAGAAATTAAACACTTTTCCATAAACAAGCTCTAAATCATGTTTGATGCACTCTGGAAGTTAATTTTTTTCCAGAACTGTTTAATCAGGATGTTAGGAACACTGTGGACAGTTTTCAGCAAGTTGCAACATTGAAATAGAGAAATAAACACTTTTCCAAAAACAAGCTCTAAATCATGTTGAAAAACAGAAATAAACACTTTTCCATAAACAAGCTCTAAATCATGTTTGATGCACTCTGGAAGTGAATTTTTTTTCAGTACTGTTTAATCAGGATGATAGGAACACTGTGGACAGTTTTCAGCAAGTTGCAACATTGAAATACAGAAATAAACACTTTTCCAAAAACAAGCTCTAAATCATGTTGAAATACAGAAATAAACACTTTTCCAAAAACAAGCTCTAAATCATGTTGAAATACAGAAATTAACACTTTTCCAAAAACAAGCTCCAAATCATGTTGAAATACAGAAATTTACACTTTTCCATAAACAAGCTCTAAATCATGTTTGATGCACTCTGGAAGTTAATTTTTTTTCAGTACTGTTTAATCAGGATGTTAGGAACACTGTGGACAGTTTTCAGCAAGTTGCAACATTGAAATACAGAAATAAACACTTTTCCAAAAACAAGCTCTAAATCATGTTGAAAAACAGAAATAAGCACTTTTGAAAAACAAGCTTCAAATCATGTTGAAATACAGAAATTGACACTTTTCCAAAAACAAGCTCCAAATCATGTTGAAATACAGAAATAAACACTTTTCCATAAACAAGCTCTAAATCATGTTTGATGCACTCTGGAAGTGAATTTTTTTTCAGTACTGTTTAATCAGGATGATAGGAACACTGTGGACAGTTTTCAGCAAGTTGCAACATTGAAATACAGAAATAAACACTTTTCCAAAAACAAGCTCTAAATCATGTTGAAATACAGAAATAAACACTTTTCCAAAAACAAGCTCTAAATCATGTTGAAATACAGAAATTAACACTTTTCCAAAAACAAGCTCCAAATCATGTTGAAATACAGAAATTTACACTTTTCCATAAACAAGCTCTAAATCATGTTTGATGCACTCTGGAAGTGAATTTTTTTTCAGTACTGTTTAATCAGGATGTTAGGAACACTGTGGACAGTTTTCAGCAAGTTGCAACATTGAAATACAGAAATAAACACTTTTCCAAAAACAAGCTCTAAATCATGTTGAAATACAGAAATAAGCACTTTTCCAAAAACAAGCTCTCAAATCATGTTGAAATACAGAAATTAACACTTTTCCAAAAACAAGCTCCAAATCATGTTGAAATACAGAAATAAACACTTTTCCATAAACAAGCTCTAAATCATGTTTGATGCACTCTGGAAGTTAATTTTTTTTCAGTACTGTTTAATCAGGATGTTAGGAACACTGTGGACAGTTTTCAGCAAGTTGCAACATTGAAATACAGAAATAAACACTTTTCCAAAAACAAGCTCTAAATCATGTTGAAAAACAGAAATAAGCACTTTTGAAAAACAAGCTTCAAATCATGTTGAAATACAGAAATTGACACTTTTCCAAAAACAAGCTCCAAATCATGTTGAAATACAGAAATAAACACTTTTCCATAAACAAGCTCTAAATCATGTTTGATGCACTCTGGAAGTGAATTTTTTTTCAGTACTGTTTAATCAGGATGATAGGAACACTGTGGACAGTTTTCAGCAAGTTGCAACATTGAAATACAGAAATAAACACTTTTCCAAAAACAAGCTCTAAATCATGTTGAAAAACAGAAATAAGCACTTTTCAAAAACAAGCTTCAAATCATGTTGAAATACAGAAATTGACACTTTTCCAAAAACAAGCTCTAAATCATGTTGAAAAACAGAAATAAGCACTTTTCAAAAACAAGCTTCAAATCATATTGAATTACAGAAATTGACACTTTTCCAAAAACAAGCTCCAAATCATGTTGAAATACAGAAATAAACACTTTTCCATAAACAAGCTCTAAATCATGTTTGATGCACTCTGTAAGTTAATTTTTTTCCAGTACTGTTTAATCAGGATGTTAGGAACACTGTGGACAGTTTTCAGCAAGTTGCAACATTGAAATACAGAAATAAACACTTTTCCAAAAACAAGCTCTAAATCATGTTGAAAAACAGAAATAAGCACTTTTCAAAAACAAGCTTCAAATCATGTTGAAATACAGAAATTGACACTTTTCCAAAAACAAGCTCCAAATCATGTTGAAATACAGAAATAAACACTTTTCCATAAACAAGCTCTAAATCATGTTTGATGCACTCTGGAAGTGAATTTTTTTTCAGTACTGTTTAATCAGGATGTTAGGAACACTGTGGACAGTTTTCAGCAAGTTGCAACATTGAAATACAGAAATAAACACTTTTCCAAAAACAAGCTCTAAATCATGTTGAAAAACAGAAATAAGCACTTTTCAAAAACAAGCTTCAAATCATGTTGAAATACAGAAATTGACACTTTTCCAAAAACAAGCTCCAAATCATGTTGAAATACAGAAATAAACACTTTTCCATAAACAAGCTCTAAATCATGTTTGATGCACTCTGGAAGTTAATTTTTTTTCAGTACTGTTTAATCAGGATGTTAGGAACACTGTGGACAGTTTTCAGCAAGTTGCAACATTGAAATACAGAAATAAACACTTTTCCAAAAACAAGCTCTAAATCATGTTGAAAAACAGAAATAAGCACTTTTCAAAAACAAGCTTCAAATCATGTTGAAATACAGAAATTGACACTTTTCCAAAAACAAGCTCCAAATCATGTTGAAATACAGAAATAAACACTTTTCCATAAACAAGCTCTAAATCATGTTTGATGCACTCTGGAAGTGAATTTTTTTTCAGTACTGTTTAATCAGGATGTTAGGAACACTGTGGACAGTTTTCAGCAAGTTGCAACATTGAAATACAGAAATAAACACTTTTCCAAAAACAAGCTCTAAATCATGTTGAAAAACAGAAATAAGCACTTTTCAAAAACAAGCTTCAAATCATGTTGAAATACAGAAATTGACACTTTTCCAAAAACAAGCTCCAAATCATGTTGAAATACAGAAATAAACACTTTTCCATAAACAAGCTCTAAATCATGTTTGATGCACTCTGGAAGTGAATTTTTTTTCAGTACTGTTTAATCAGGATGTTAGGAACACTGTGGACAGTTTTCAGCAAGTTGCAACATTGAAATACAGAAATAAACACTTTTCCAAAAACAAGCTCTAAATCATGTTGAAAAACAGAAATAAGCACTTTTCAAAAACAAGCTTCAAATCATGTTGAAATACAGAAATTGACACTTTTCCAAAAACAAGCTCCAAATCATGTTGAAATACAGAAATAAACACTTTTCCATAAACAAGCTCTAAATCATGTTTGATGCACTCTGGAAGTTAATTTTTTTTCAGTACTGTTTAATCAGGATGTTAGGAACACTGTGGACAGTTTTCAGCAAGTTGCAACATTGAAATACAGAAATAAACACTTTTCCAAAAACAAGCTCTAAATCATGTTGAAAAACAGAAATAAGCACTTTTCAAAAACAAGCTTCAAATCATGTTGAAATACAGAAATTGACACTTTTCCAAAAACAAGCTCCAAATCATGTTGAAATACAGAAATAAACACTTTTCCATAAACAAGCTCTAAATCATGTTTGATGCACTCTGGAAGTTAATTTTTTTTCAGTACTGTTTAATCAGGATGTTAGGAACACTGTGGACAGTTTTCAGCAAGTTGCAACATTGAAATACAGAAATAAACACTTTTCCAAAAACAAGCTCTAAATCATGTTGAAAAACAGAAATAAACACTTTTCCATAAACAAGCTCTAAATCATGTTTGATGCACTCTGGAAGTGAATTTTTTTTCAGTACTGTTTAATCAGGATGATAGGAACACTGTGGACAGTTTTCAGCAAGTTGCAACATTGAAATACAGAAATAAACACTTTTCCATAAACAAGCTCTAAATCATGTTTGATGCACTCTGGAAGTGAATTTTTTTTCAGTACTGTTTAATCAGGATGATAGGAACACTGTGGACAGTTTTCAGCAAGTTGCAACATTGAAATACAGAAATAAACACTTTTCCAAAAACAAGCTCTAAATCATGTTGAAAAACAGAAATAAGCACTTTTCAAAAACAAGCTTCAAATCATGTTGAAATACAGAAATTGACACTTTTCCAAAAACAAGCTCCAAATCATGTTGAAATACAGAAATAAACACTTTTCCATAAACAAGCTCTAAATCATGTTTGATGCACTCTGGAAGTGAATTTTTTTTCAGTACTGTTTAATCAGGATGATAGGAACACTGTGGACAGTTTTCAGCAAGTTGCAACATTGAAATACAGAAATAAACACTTTTCCAAAAACAAGCTCTAAATCATGTTGAAAAACAGAAATAAGCACTTTTCAAAAACAAGCTTCAAATCATGTTGAAATACAGAAATTGACACTTTTCCAAAAACAAGCTCCAAATCATGTTGAAATACAGAAATAAACACTTTTCCATAAACAAGCTCTAAATCATGTTTGATGCACTCTGGAAGTTAATTTTTTTTCAGTACTGTTTAATCAGGATGTTAGGAACACTGTGGACAGTTTTCAGCAAGTTGCAACATTGAAATACAGAAATAAACACTTTTCCAAAAACAAGCTCTAAATCATGTTGAAAAACAGAAATAAGCACTTTTCAAAAACAAGCTTCAAATCATGTTGAAATACAGAAATTGACACTTTTCCAAAAACAAGCTCCAAATCATGTTGAAATACAGAAATAAACACTTTTCCATAAACAAGCTCTAAATCATGTTTGATGCACTCTGGAAGTTAATTTTTTTTCAGTACTGTTTAATCAGGATGTTAGGAACACTGTGGACAGTTTTCAGCAAGTTGCAACATTGAAATAGAGAAATAAACACTTTTCCAAAAACAAGCTCTAAATCATGTTGAAAAACAGAAATAAACACTTTTCCATAAACAAGCTCTAAATCATGTTTGATGCACTCTGGAAGTGAATTTTTTTCCAGTACTGTTTAATCAGGATGATAGGAACACTGTGGACAGTTTTCAGCAAGTTGCAACATTGAAATACAGAAATAAACACTTTTCCATAAACAAGCTCTAAATCATGTTTGATGCACTCTGGAAGTGAATTTTTTTTCAGTACTGTTTAATCAGGATGATAGGAACACTGTGGACAGTTTTCAGCAAGTTGCAACATTGAAATACAGAAATAAACACTTTTCCAAAAACAAGCTCTAAATCATGTTGAAAAACAGAAATAAGCACTTTTGAAAAACAAGCTTCAAATCATGTTGAAATACAGAAATTGACACTTTTCCAAAAACAAGCTCCAAATCATGTTGAAATACAGAAATAAACACTTTTCCATAAACAAGCTCTAAATCATGTTTGATGCACTCTGGAAGTGAATTTTTTTTCAGTACTGTTTAATCAGGATGATAGGAACACTGTGGACAGTTTTCAGCAAGTTGCAACATTGAAATACAGAAATAAACACTTTTCCAAAAACAAGCTCTAAATCATGTTGAAAAACAGAAATAAGCACTTTTCAAAAACAAGCTTCAAATCATGTTGAAATACAGAAATTGACACTTTTCCAAAAACAAGCTCCAAATCATGTTGAAATACAGAAATGAACACTTTTCCATAAACAAGCTCTAAATCATGTTTGATGCACTCTGGAAGTTAATTTTTTTTCAGTACTGTTTAATCAGGATGTTAGGAACACTGTGGACAGTTTTCAGCAAGTTGCAACATTGAAATACAGAAATAAACACTTTTCCAAAAACAAGCTCTAAATCATGTTGAAAAACAGAAATAAGCACTTTTCAAAAACAAGCTTCAAATCATGTTGAAATACAGAAATTGACACTTTTCCAAAAACAAGCTCCAAATCATGTTGAAATACAGAAATAAACACTTTTCCATAAACAAGCTCTAAATCATGTTTGATGCACTCTGGAAGTTAATTTTTTTTCAGTACTGTTTAATCAGGATGTTAGGAACACTGTGGACAGTTTTCAGCAAGTTGCAACATTGAAATAGAGAAATAAACACTTTTCCAAAAACAAGCTCTAAATCATGTTGAAAAACAGAAATAAACACTTTTCCATAAACAAGCTCTAAATCATGTTTGATGCACTCTGGAAGTGAATTTTTTTCCAGTACTGTTTAATCAGGATGATAGGAACACTGTGGACAGTTTTCAGCAAGTTGCAACATTGAAATACAGAAATAAACACTTTTCCAAAAACAAGCTCTAAATCATGTTGAAAAACAGAAATAAGCACTTTTGAAAAACAAGCTTCAAATCATGTTGAAATACAGAAATTGACACTTTTCCAAAAACAAGCTCCAAATCATGTTGAAATACAGAAATAAACACTTTTCCATAAACAAGCTCTAAATCATGTTTGATGCACTCTGGAAGTGAATTTTTTTTCAGTACTGTTTAATCAGGATGATAGGAACACTGTGGACAGTTTTCAGCAAGTTGCAACATTGAAATACAGAAATAAACACTTTTCCAAAAACAAGCTCTAAATCATGTTGAAATACAGAAAATAACACTTTTCCATAAACAAGCTCTAAATCATGTTTGATGCACTCTGGAAGTGAATTTTTTTTCAGTACTGTTTAATCAGGATGATAGGAACACTGTGGACAGTTTTCAGCAAGTTGCAACATTGAAATACAGAAATAAACACTTTTCCAAAAACAAGCTCTAAATCATGTTGAAATACAGAAATAAACACTTTTCCAAAAACAAGCTCTAAATCATGTTGAAATACAGAAATTAACACTTTTCCAAAAACAAGCTCCAAATCATGTTGAAATACAGAAATTTACACTTTTCCATAAACAAGCTCTAAATCATGTTTGATGCACTCTGGAAGTTAATTTTTTTTCAGTACTGTTTAATCAGGATGTTAGGAACACTGTGGACAGTTTTCAGCAAGTTGCAACATTGAAATACAGAAATAAACACTTTTCCAAAAACAAGCTCTAAATCATGTTGAAAAACAGAAATAAGCACTTTTCAAAAACAAGCTTCAAATCATGTTGAAATACAGAAATTGACACTTTTCCAAAAACAAGCTCCAAATCATGTTGAAATACAGAAATAAACACTTTTCCATAAACAAGCTCTAAATCATGTTTGATGCACTCTGGAAGTGAATTTCTTTTCAGTACTGTTTAATCAGGATGTTAGGAACACTGTGGACAGTTTTCAGCAAGTTGCAACATTGAAATACAGAAATAAACACTTTTCCAAAAACAAGCTCTAAATCATGTTGAAATACAGAAATAAACACTTTTCCAAAAACAAGCTCTAAATCATGTTGAAATACAGAAATTAACACTTTTCCAAAAACAAGCTCCAAATCATGTTGAAATACAGAAATTTACACTTTTCCATAAACAAGCTCTAAATCATGTTTGATGCACTCTGGAAGTTAATTTTTTTTCAGTACTGTTTAATCAGGATGTTAGGAACACTGTGGACAGTTTTCAGCAAGTTGCAACATTGAAATACAGAAATAAACACTTTTCCAAAAACAAGCTCTAAATCATGTTGAAATACAGAAATAAACACTTTTCCAAAAACAAGCTCTAAATCATGTTGAAATACAGAAATTAACACTTTTCCAAAAACAAGCTCCAAATCATGTTGAAATACAGAAATTTACACTTTTCCATAAACAAGCTCTAAATCATGTTTGATGCACTCTGGAAGTTAATTTTTTTTCAGTACTGTTTAATCAGGATGTTAGGAACACTGTGGACAGTTTTCAGCAAGTTGCAACATTGAAATACAGAAATAAACACTTTTCCAAAAACAAGCTCTAAATCATGTTGAAAAACAGAAATAAGCACTTTTGAAAAACAAGCTTCAAATCATGTTGAAATACAGAAATTGACACTTTTCCAAAAACAAGCTCCAAATCATGTTGAAATACAGAAATAAACACTTTTCCATAAACAAGCTCTAAATCATGTTTGATGCACTCTGGAAGTGAATTTTTTTTCAGTACTGTTTAATCAGGATGATAGGAACACTGTGGACAGTTTTCAGCAAGTTGCAACATTGAAATACAGAAATAAACACTTTTCCAAAAACAAGCTCTAAATCATGTTGAAAAACAGAAATAAGCACTTTTCAAAAACAAGCTTCAAATCATGTTGAAATACAGAAATTGACACTTTTCCAAAAACAAGCTCCAAATCATGTTGAAATACAGAAATGAACACTTTTCCATAAACAAGCTCTAAATCATGTTTGATGCACTCTGGAAGTTAATTTTTTTTCAGTACTGTTTAATCAGGATGTTAGGAACACTGTGGACAGTTTTCAGCAAGTTGCAACATTGAAATACAGAAATAAACACTTTTCCAAAAACAAGCTCTAAATCATGTTGAAAAACAGAAATAAGCACTTTTCAAAAACAAGCTTCAAATCATGTTGAAATACAGAAATTGACACTTTTCCAAAAACAAGCTCTAAATCATGTTGAAAAACAGAAATAAGCACTTTTCAAAAACAAGCTTCAAATCATGTTGAATTACAGAAATTGACACTTTTCCAAAAACAAGCTCCAAATCATGTTGAAATACAGAAATAAACACTTTTCCATAAACAAGCTCTAAATCATGTTTGATGCACTCTGGAAGTTAATTTTTTTCCAGTACTGTTTAATCAGGATGTTAGGAACACTGTGGACAGTTTTCAGCAAGTTGCAACATTGAAATACAGAAATAAACACTTTTCCAAAAACAAGCTCTAAATCATGTTGAAATACAGAAATTAACACTTTTCCAAAAACAAGCTCCAAATCATGTTGAAATACAGAAATAAACACTTTTCCATAAACAAGCTCTAAATCATGTTTGATGCACTCTGGAAGTTAATTTTTTTTCCAGTACTGTTTAATCAGGATGTTAGGAACACTGTGGACAGTTTTCAGCAAGTTGCAACATTGAAATACAGAAATAAACACTTTTCCAAAAACAAGCTCTAAATCATGTTGAAAAACAGAAATAAGCACTTTTCAAAAACAAGCTTCAAATCATGTTGAAATACAGAAATTGACACTTTTCCAAAAACAAGCTCCAAATCATGTTGAAATACAGAAATAAACACTTTTCCATAAACAAGCTCTAAATCATGTTTGATGCACTCTGGAAGTTAATTTTTTTCCAGTACTGTTTAATCAGGATGTTAGGAACACTGTGGACAGTTTTCAGCAAGTTGCAACATTGAAATACAGAAATAAACACTTTTCCAAAAACAAGCTCTAAATCATGTTGAAAAACAGAAATAAACACTTTTCCATAAACAAGCTCTAAATCATGTTTGATGCACTCTGGAAGTGAATTTTTTTTCAGTACTGTTTAATCAGGATGATAGGAACACTGTGGACAGTTTTCAGCAAGTTGCAACATTGAAATACAGAAATAAACACTTTTCCAAAAACAAGCTCTAAATCATGTTGAAATACAGAAATAAACACTTTTCCAAAAACAAGCTCTAAATCATGTTGAAATACAGAAATTAACACTTTTCCAAAAACAAGCTCCAAATCATGTTGAAATACAGAAATTTACACTTTTCCATAAACAAGCTCTAAATCATGTTTGATGCACTCTGGAAGTTAATTTTTTTTCAGTACTGTTTAATCAGGATGTTAGGAACACTGTGGACAGTTTTCAGCAAGTTGCAACATTGAAATACAGAAATAAACACTTTTCCAAAAACAAGCTCTAAATCATGTTGAAAAACAGAAATAAGCACTTTTCAAAAACAAGCTTCAAATCATGTTGAAATACAGAAATTGACACTTTTCCAAAAACAAGCTCCAAATCATGTTGAAATACAGAAATAAACACTTTTCCATAAACAAGCTCTAAATCATGTTTGATGCACTCTGGAAGTGAATTTTTTTTCAGTACTGTTTAATCAGGATGATAGGAACACTGTGGACAGTTTTCAGCAAGTTGCAACATTGAAATACAGAAATAAACACTTTTCCAAAAACAAGCTCTAAATCATGTTGAAATACAGAAATAAACACTTTTCCAAAAACAAGCTTCAAATCATGTTGAAATACAGAAATTGACACTTTTCCAAAAACAAGCTCCAAATCATGTTGAAATACAGAAATTTACACTTTTCCATAAACAAGCTCTAAATCATGTTTGATGCACTCTGGAAGTTAATTTTTTTTCAGTACTGTTTAATCAGGATGTTAGGAACACTGTGGACAGTTTTCAGCAAGTTGCAACATTGAAATACAGAAATAAACACTTTTCCAAAAACAAGCTCTAAATCATGTTGAAATACAGAAATAAACACTTTTCCAAAAACAAGCTCTAAATCATGTTGAAATACAGAAATTAACACTTTTCCAAAAACAAGCTCCAAATCATGTTGAAATACAGAAATTTACACTTTTCCATAAACAAGCTCTAAATCATGTTTGATGCACTCTGGAAGTTAATTTTTTTTCAGTACTGTTTAATCAGGATGTTAGGAACACTGTGGACAGTTTTCAGCAAGTTGCAACATTGAAATACAGAAATAAACACTTTTCCAAAAACAAGCTCTAAATCATGTTGAAAAACAGAAATAAGCACTTTTGAAAAACAAGCTTCAAATCATGTTGAAATACAGAAATTGACACTTTTCCAAAAACAAGCTCCAAATCATGTTGAAATACAGAAATAAACACTTTTCCATAAACAAGCTCTAAATCATGTTTGATGCACTCTGGAAGTGAATTTTTTTTCAGTACTGTTTAATCAGGATGATAGGAACACTGTGGACAGTTTTCAGCAAGTTGCAACATTGAAATACAGAAATAAACACTTTTCCAAAAACAAGCTCTAAATCATGTTGAAAAACAGAAATAAGCACTTTTCAAAAACAAGCTTCAAATCATGTTGAAATACAGAAATTGACACTTTTCCAAAAACAAGCTCCAAATCATGTTGAAATACAGAAATGAACACTTTTCCATAAACAAGCTCTAAATCATGTTTGATGCACTCTGGAAGTTATTTTTTTTTCAGTACTGTTTAATCAGGATGTTAGGAACACTGTGGACAGTTTTCAGCAAGTTGCAACATTGAAATACAGAAATAAACACTTTTCCAAAAACAAGCTCTAAATCATGTTGAAAAACAGAAATAAGCACTTTTCAAAAACAAGCTTCAAATCATGTTGAAATACAGAAATTGACACTTTTCCAAAAACAAGCTCTAAATCATGTTGAAAAACAGAAATAAGCACTTTTCAAAAACAAGCTTCAAATCATATTGAATTACAGAAATTGACACTTTTCCAAAAACAAGCTCCAACTCATGTTGAAATACAGAAATAAACACTTTTCCATAAACAAGCTCTAAATCATGTTTGATGCACTCTGGAAGTTAATTTTTTTCCAGTACTGTTTAATCAGGATGTTAGGAACACTGTGGACAGTTTTCAGCAAGTTGCAACATTGAAATACAGAAATAAACACTTTTCCAAAAACAAGCTCTAAATCATGTTGAAAAACAGAAATAAGCACTTTTCAAAAACAAGCTTCAAATCATGTTGAAATACAGAAATTGACACTTTTCCAAAAACAAGCTCCAAATCATGTTGAAATACAGAAATAAACACTTTTCCATAAACAAGCTCTAAATCATGTTTGATGCACTCTGGAAGTGAATTTTTTTTCAGTACTGTTTAATCAGGATGTTAGGAACACTGTGGACAGTTTTCAGCAAGTTGCAACATTGAAATACAGAAATAAACACTTTTCCAAAAACAAGCTCTAAATCATGTTGAAAAACAGAAATAAGCACTTTTCAAAAACAAGCTTCAAATCATGTTGAAATACAGAAATTGACACTTTTCCAAAAACAAGCTCCAAATCATGTTGAAATACAGAAATAAACACTTTTCCATAAACAAGCTCTAAATCATGTTTGATGCACTCTGGAAGTTAATTTTTTTTCAGTACTGTTTAATCAGGATGTTAGGAACACTGTGGACAGTTTTCAGCAAGTTGCAACATTGAAATAGAGAAATAAACACTTTTCCAAAAACAAGCTCTAAATCATGTTGAAAAACAGAAATAAACACTTTTCCATAAACAAGCTCTAAATCATGTTTGATGCACTCTGGAAGTGAATTTTTTTTCAGTACTGTTTAATCAGGATGATAGGAACACTGTGGACAGTTTTCAGCAAGTTGCAACATTGAAATACAGAAATAAACACTTTTCCAAAAACAAGCTCTAAATCATGTTGAAAAACAGAAATAAGCACTTTTCCAAAAACAAGCTCTAAATCATGTTGAAAAACAGAAATAAGCACTTTTCAAAAACAAGCTTCAAATCATGTTGAAATACAGAAATTGACACTTTTCCAAAAACAAGCTCCAAATCATGTTGAAATACAGAAATAAACACTTTTCCATAAACAAGCTCTAAATCATGTTTGATGCACTCTGGAAGTTAATTTTTTTTCAGTACTGTTTAATCAGGATGTTAGGAACACTGTGGACAGTTTTCAGCAAGTTGCAACATTGAAATACAGAAATAAACACTTTTCCAAAAACAAGCTCTAAATCATGTTGAAAAACAGAAATAAGCACTTTTCAAAAACAAGCTTCAAATCATGTTGAAATACAGAAATTGACACTTTTCCAAAAACAAGCTCCAAATCATGTTGAAATACAGAAATAAACACTTTTCCATAAACAAGCTCTAAATCATGTTTGATGCACTCTGGAAGTTAATTTTTTTTCAGTACTGTTTAATCAGGATGTTAGGAACACTGTGGACAGTTTTCAGCAAGTTGCAACATTGAAATAGAGAAATAAACACTTTTCCAAAAACAAGCTCTAAATCATGTTGAAAAACAGAAATAAACACTTTTCCATAAACAAGCTCTAAATCATGTTTGATGCACTCTGGAAGTGAATTTTTTTCCAGTACTGTTTAATCAGGATGATAGGAACACTGTGGACAGTTTTCAGCAAGTTGCAACATTGAAATACAGAAATAAACACTTTTCCAAAAACAAGCTCTAAATCATGTTGAAAAACAGAAATAAGCACTTTTGAAAAACAAGCTTCAAATCATGTTGAAATACAGAAATTGACACTTTTCCAAAAACAAGCTCCAAATCATGTTGAAATACAGAAATAAACACTTTTCCATAAACAAGCTCTAAATCATGTTTGATGCACTCTGGAAGTGAATTTTTTTTCAGTACTGTTTAATCAGGATGATAGGAACACTGTGGACAGTTTTCAGCAAGTTGCAACATTGAAATACAGAAATAAACACTTTTCCAAAAACAAGCTCTAAATCATGTTGAAATACAGAAAATAACACTTTTCCATAAACAAGCTCTAAATCATGTTTGATGCACTCTGGAAGTGAATTTTTTTTCAGTACTGTTTAATCAGGATGATAGGAACACTGTGGACAGTTTTCAGCAAGTTGCAACATTGAAATACAGAAATAAACACTTTTCCAAAAACAAGCTCTAAATCATGTTGAAATACAGAAATAAACACTTTTCCAAAAACAAGCTCTAAATCATGTTGAAATACAGAAATAAACACTTTTCCAAAAACAAGCTCTAAATCATGTTGAAAAACAGAAATAAGCACTTTTCAAAAACAAGCTTCAAATCATGTTGAAATACAGAAATTGACACTTTTCCAAAAACAAGCTCCAAATCATGTTGAAATACAGAAATAAACACTTTTCCATAAACAAGCTCTAAATCATGTTTGATGCACTCTGGAAGTTAATTTTTTTTCAGTACTGTTTAATCAGGATGTTAGGAACACTGTGGACAGTTTTCAGCAAGTTGCAACATTGAAATACAGAAATAAACACTTTTCCAAAAACAAGCTCTAAATCATGTTGAAAAACAGAAATAAACACTTTTCCATAAACAAGCTCTAAATCATGTTTGATGCACTCTGGAAGTGAATTTTTTTTCAGTACTGTTTAATCAGGATGATAGGAACACTGTGGACAGTTTTCAGCAAGTTGCAACATTGAAATACAGAAATAAACACTTTTCCAAAAACAAGCTCTAAATCATGTTGAAATACAGAAATAAACACTTTTCCAAAAACAAGCTCTAAATCATGTTGAAATACAGAAATTAACACTTTTCCAAAAACAAGCTCCAAATCATGTTGAAATACAGAAATTTACACTTTTCCATAAACAAGCTCTAAATCATGTTTGATGCACTCTGGAAGTTAATTTTTTTTCAGTACTGTTTAATCAGGATGTTAGGAACACTGTGGACAGTTTTCAGCAAGTTGCAACATTGAAATACAGAAATAAACACTTTTCCAAAAACAAGCTCTAAATCATGTTGAAAAACAGAAATAAGCACTTTTCAAAAACAAGCTTCAAATCATGTTGAAATACAGAAATTGACACTTTTCCAAAAACAAGCTCCAAATCATGTTGAAATACAGAAATAAACACTTTTCCATAAACAAGCTCTAAATCATGTTTGATGCACTCTGGAAGTGAATTTTTTTTCAGTACTGTTTAATCAGGATGATAGGAACACTGTGGACAGTTTTCAGCAAGTTGCAACATTGAAATACAGAAATAAACACTTTTCCAAAAACAAGCTCTAAATCATGTTGAAATACAGAAATAAACACTTTTCCAAAAACAAGCTCTAAATCATGTTGAAATACAGAAATTAACACTTTTCCAAAAACAAGCTCCAAATCATGTTGAAATACAGAAATTTACACTTTTCCATAAACAAGCTCTAAATCATGTTTGATGCACTCTGGAATTGAATTTTTTTTCAGTACTGTTTAATCAGGATGTTAGGAACACTGTGGACAGTTTTCAGCAAGTTGCAACATTGAAATACAGAAATAAACACTTTTCCAAAAACAAGCTCTAAATCATGTTGAAATACAGAAATAAACACTTTTCCAAAAACAAGCTTCAAATCATGTTGAAATACAGAAATTGACACTTTTCCAAAAACAAGCTCCAAATCATGTTGAAATACAGAAATTAACACTTTTCCATAAACAAGCTCTAAATCATGTTTGATGCACTCTGGAAGTTAATTTTTTTTCAGTACTGTTTAATCAGGATGTTAGGAACACTGTGGACAGTTTTCAGCAAGTTGCAACATTGAAATACAGAAATAAACACTTTTCCAAAAACAAGCTCTAAATCATGTTGAAAAACAGAAATAAGCACTTTTGAAAAACAAGCTTCAAATCATGTTGAAATACAGAAATTGACACTTTTCCAAAAACAAGCTCCAAATCATGTTGAAATACAGAAATAAACACTTTTCCATAAACAAGCTCTAAATCATGTTTGATGCACTCTGGAAGTGAATTTTTTTTCAGTACTGTTTAATCAGGATGATAGGAACACTGTGGACAGTTTTCAGCAAGTTGCAACATTGAAATACAGAAATAAACACTTTTCCAAAAACAAGCTCTAAATCATGTTGAAAAACAGAAATAAGCACTTTTCAAAAACAAGCTTCAAATCATGTTGAAATACAGAAATTGACACTTTTCCAAAAACAAGCTCCAAATCATGTTGAAATACAGAAATGAACACTTTTCCATAAACAAGCTCTAAATCATGTTTGATGCACTCTGGAAGTTATTTTTTTTTCAGTACTGTTTAATCAGGATGTTAGGAACACTGTGGACAGTTTTCAGCAAGTTGCAACATTGAAATACAGAAATAAACACTTTTCCAAAAACAAGCTCTAAATCATGTTGAAAAACAGAAATAAGCACTTTTCAAAAACAAGCTTCAAATCATGTTGAAATACAGAAATTGACACTTTTCCAAAAACAAGCTCTAAATCATGTTGAAAAACAGAAATAAGCACTTTTCAAAAACAAGCTTCAAATCATATTGAATTACAGAAATTGACACTTTTCCAAAAACAAGCTCCAACTCATGTTGAAATACAGAAATAAACACTTTTCCATAAACAAGCTCTAAATCATGTTTGATGCACTCTGGAAGTTAATTTTTTTCCAGTACTGTTTAATCAGGATGTTAGGAACACTGTGGACAGTTTTCAGCAAGTTGCAACATTGAAATACAGAAATAAACACTTTTCCAAAAACAAGCTCTAAATCATGTTGAAAAACAGAAATAAGCACTTTTCAAAAACAAGCTTCAAATCATGTTGAAATACAGAAATTGACACTTTTCCAAAAACAAGCTCCAAATCATGTTGAAATACAGAAATAAACACTTTTCCATAAACAAGCTCTAAATCATGTTTGATGCACTCTGGAAGTGAATTTTTTTTCAGTACTGTTTAATCAGGATGTTAGGAACACTGTGGACAGTTTTCAGCAAGTTGCAACATTGAAATACAGAAATAAACACTTTTCCAAAAACAAGCTCTAAATCATGTTGAAAAACAGAAATAAGCACTTTTCAAAAACAAGCTCTAAATCATGTTGAAAAACAGAAATAAGCACTTTTGAAAAACAAGCTTCAAATCATGTTGAAATACAGAAATTGACACTTTTCCAAAAACAAGCTCCAAATCATGTTGAAATACAGAAATAAACACTTTTCCATAAACAAGCTCTAAATCATGTTTGATGCACTCTGGAAGTTAATTTTTTTTCAGTACTGTTTAATCAGGATGATTAGGAACACTGTGGACAGTTTTCAGCAAGTTGCAACATTGAAATACAGAAATAAACACTTTTCCAAAAACAAGCTCTAAATCATGTTGAAAAACAGAAATAAGCACTTTTCAAAAACAAGCTTCAAATCATGTTGAAATACAGAAATTGACACTTTTCCAAAAACAAGCTCCAAATCATGTTGAAATACAGAAATGAACACTTTTCCATAAACAAGCTCTAAATCATGTTTGATGCACTCTGGAAGTTATTTTTTTTTCAGTACTGTTTAATCAGGATGTTAGGAACACTGTGGACAGTTTTCAGCAAGTTGCAACATTGAAATACAGAAATAAACACTTTTCCAAAAACAAGCTCTAAATCATGTTGAAAAACAGAAATAAGCACTTTTCAAAAACAAGCTTCAAATCATGTTGAAATACAGAAATTGACACTTTTCCAAAAACAAGCTCTAAATCATGTTGAAAAACAGAAATAAGCACTTTTCAAAAACAAGCTTCAAATCATATTGAATTACAGAAATTGACACTTTTCCAAAAACAAGCTCCAAATCATGTTGAAATACAGAAATAAACACTTTTCCATAAACAAGCTCTAAATCATGTTTGATGCACTCTGTAAGTTAATTTTTTTCCAGTACTGTTTAATCAGGATGTTAGGAACACTGTGGACAGTTTTCAGCAAGTTGCAACATTGAAATACAGAAATAAACACTTTTCCAAAAACAAGCTCTAAATCATGTTGAAAAACAGAAATAAGCACTTTTCAAAAACAAGCTTCAAATCATGTTGAAATACAGAAATTGACACTTTTCCAAAAACAAGCTCCAAATCATGTTGAAATACAGAAATAAACACTTTTCCATAAACAAGCTCTAAATCATGTTTGATGCACTCTGGAAGTGAATTTTTTTTCAGTACTGTTTAATCAGGATGTTAGGAACACTGTGGACAGTTTTCAGCAAGTTGCAACATTGAAATACAGAAATAAACACTTTTCCAAAAACAAGCTCTAAATCATGTTGAAAAACAGAAATAAGCACTTTTCAAAAACAAGCTTCAAATCATGTTGAAATACAGAAATTGACACTTTTCCAAAAACAAGCTCCAAATCATGTTGAAATACAGAAATAAACACTTTTCCATAAACAAGCTCTAAATCATGTTTGATGCACTCTGGAAGTTAATTTTTTTTCAGTACTGTTTAATCAGGATGTTAGGAACACTGTGGACAGTTTTCAGCAAGTTGCAACATTGAAATACAGAAATAAACACTTTTCCAAAAACAAGCTCTAAATCATGTTGAAATACAGAAATAAACACTTTTCCAAAAACAAGCTCTAAATCATGTTGAAATACAGAAATTAACACTTTTCCAAAAACAAGCTCCAAATCATGTTGAAATACAGAAATTTACACTTTTCCATAAACAAGCTCTAAATCATGTTTGATGCACTCTGGAAGTTAATTTTTTTTCAGTACTGTTTAATCAGGATGTTAGGAACACTGTGGACAGTTTTCAGCAAGTTGCAACATTGAAATACAGAAATAAACACTTTTCCAAAAACAAGCTCTAAATCATGTTGAAAAACAGAAATAAGCACTTTTGAAAAACAAGCTTCAAATCATGTTGAAATACAGAAATTGACACTTTTCCAAAAACAAGCTCCAAATCATGTTGAAATACAGAAATAAACACTTTTCCATAAACAAGCTCTAAATCATGTTTGATGCACTCTGGAAGTGAATTTTTTTTCAGTACTGTTTAATCAGGATGATAGGAACACTGTGGACAGTTTTCAGCAAGTTGCAACATTGAAATACAGAAATAAACACTTTTCCAAAAACAAGCTCTAAATCATGTTGAAAAACAGAAATAAGCACTTTTCAAAAACAAGCTTCAAATCATGTTGAAATACAGAAATTGACACTTTTCCAAAAACAAGCTCCAAATCATGTTGAAATACAGAAATGAACACTTTTCCATAAACAAGCTCTAAATCATGTTTGATGCACTCTGGAAGTTAATTTTTTTTTCAGTACTGTTTAATCAGGATGTTAGGAACACTGTGGACAGTTTTCAGCAAGTTGCAACATTGAAATACAGAAATAAACACTTTTCCAAAAACAAGCTCTAAATCATGTTGAAAAACAGAAATAAGCACTTTTCAAAAACAAGCTTCAAATCATGTTGAAATACAGAAATTGACACTTTTCCAAAAACAAGCTCTAAATCATGTTGAAAAACAGAAATAAGCACTTTTCAAAAACAAGCTTCAAATCATATTGAATTACAGAAATTGACACTTTTCCAAAAACAAGCTCCAAATCATGTTGAAATACAGAAATAAACACTTTTCCATAAACAAGCTCTAAATCATGTTTGATGCACTCTGGAAGTTAATTTTTTTCCAGTACTGTTTAATCAGGATGTTAGGAACACTGTGGACAGTTTTCAGCAAGTTGCAACATTGAAATACAGAAATAAACACTTTTCCAAAAACAAGCTCTAAATCATGTTGAAAAACAGAAATAAGCACTTTTCAAAAACAAGCTTCAAATCATGTTGAAATACAGAAATTGACACTTTTCCAAAAACAAGCTCCAAATCATGTTGAAATACAGAAATAAACACTTTTCCATAAACAAGCTCTAAATCATGTTTGATGCACTCTGGAAGTGAATTTTTTTTCAGTACTGTTTAATCAGGATGTTAGGAACACTGTGGACAGTTTTCAGCAAGTTGCAACATTGAAATACAGAAATAAACACTTTTCCAAAAACAAGCTCTAAATCATGTTGAAAAACAGAAATAAGCACTTTTCAAAAACAAGCTTCAAATCATGTTGAAATACAGAAATTGACACTTTTCCAAAAACAAGCTCCAAATCATGTTGAAATACAGAAATAAACACTTTTCCATAAACAAGCTCTAAATCATGTTTGATGCACTCTGGAAGTTAATTTTTTTTCAGTACTGTTTAATCAGGATGTTAGGAACACTGTGGACAGTTTTCAGCAAGTTGCAACATTGAAATAGAGAAATAAACACTTTTCCAAAAACAAGCTCTAAATCATGTTGAAAAACAGAAATAAACACTTTTCCATAAACAAGCTCTAAATCATGTTTGATGCACTCTGGAAGTGAATTTTTTTTCAGTACTGTTTAATCAGGATGATAGGAACACTGTGGACAGTTTTCAGCAAGTTGCAACATTGAAATACAGAAATAAACACTTTTCCAAAAACAAGCTCTAAATCATGTTGAAAAACAGAAATAAGCACTTTTCCAAAAACAAGCTCTAAATCATGTTGAAAAACAGAAATAAGCACTTTTCAAAAACAAGCTTCAAATCATGTTGAAATACAGAAATTGACACTTTTCCAAAAACAAGCTCCAAATCATGTTGAAATACAGAAATAAACACTTTTCCATAAACAAGCTCTAAATCATGTTTGATGCACTCTGGAAGTTAATTTTTTTTCAGTACTGTTTAATCAGGATGTTAGGAACACTGTGGACAGTTTTCAGCAAGTTGCAACATTGAAATACAGAAATAAACACTTTTCCAAAAACAAGCTCTAAATCATGTTGAAAAACAGAAATAAGCACTTTTCAAAAACAAGCTTCAAATCATGTTGAAATACAGAAATTGACACTTTTCCAAAAACAAGCTCCAAATCATGTTGAAATACAGAAATAAACACTTTTCCATAAACAAGCTCTAAATCATGTTTGATGCACTCTGGAAGTTAATTTTTTTTCAGTACTGTTTAATCAGGATGTTAGGAACACTGTGGACAGTTTTCAGCAAGTTGCAACATTGAAATAGAGAAATAAACACTTTTCCAAAAACAAGCTCTAAATCATGTTGAAAAACAGAAATAAACACTTTTCCATAAACAAGCTCTAAATCATGTTTGATGCACTCTGGAAGTGAATTTTTTTCCAGTACTGTTTAATCAGGATGATAGGAACACTGTGGACAGTTTTCAGCAAGTTGCAACATTGAAATACAGAAATAAACACTTTTCCAAAAACAAGCTCTAAATCATGTTGAAAAACAGAAATAAGCACTTTTGAAAAACAAGCTTCAAATCATGTTGAAATACAGAAATTGACACTTTTCCAAAAACAAGCTCCAAATCATGTTGAAATACAGAAAAAAACACTTTTCCATAAACAAGCTCTAAATCATGTTTGATGCACTCTGGAAGTGAATTTTTTTTCAGTACTGTTTAATCAGGATGATAGGAACACTGTGGACAGTTTTCAGCCAGTTGCAACATTGAAATACAGAAATAAACACTTTTCCAAAAACAAGCTCTAAATCATGTTGAAATACAGAAAATAACACTTTTCCATAAACAAGCTCTAAATCATGTTTGATGCACTCTGGAAGTGAATTTTTTTTCAGTACTGTTTAATCAGGATGATAGGAACACTGTGGACAGTTTTCAGCAAGTTGCAACATTGAAATACAGAAATAAACACTTTTCCAAAAACAAGCTCTAAATCATGTTGAAATACAGAAATAAACACTTTTCCAAAAACAAGCTTCAAATCATGTTGAAATACAGAAATAAACACTTTTCCAAAAACAAGCTCTAAATCATGTTGAAAAACAGAAATAAGCACTTTTCAAAAACAAGCTTCAAATCATGTTGAAATACAGAAATTGACACTTTTCCAAAAACAAGCTCCAAATCATGTTGAAATACAGAAATAAACACTTTTCCATAAACAAGCTCTAAATCATGTTTGATGCACTCTGGAAGTTAATTTTTTTTCAGTACTGTTTAATCAGGATGTTAGGAACACTGTGGACAGTTTTCAGCAAGTTGCAACATTGAAATACAGAAATAAACACTTTTCCAAAAACAAGCTCTAAATCATGTTGAAAAACAGAAATAAGCACTTTTCAAAAACAAGCTTCAAATCATGTTGAAATACAGAAATTGACACTTTTCCAAAAACAAGCTCCAAATCATGTTGAAATACAGAAATAAACACTTTTCCATAAACAAGCTCTAAATCATGTTTGATGCACTCTGGAAGTTAATTTTTTTTCAGTACTGTTTAATCAGGATGTTAGGAACACTGTGGACAGTTTTCAGCAAGTTGCAACATTGAAATACAGAAATAAACACTTTTCCAAAAACAAGCTCTAAATCATGTTGAAAAACAGAAATAAGCACTTTTCAAAAACAAGCTTCAAATCATGTTGAAATACAGAAATTGACACTTTTCCAAAAACAAGCTCCAAATCATGTTGAAATACAGAAATAAACACTTTTCCATAAACAAGCTCTAAATCATGTTTGATGCACTCTGGAAGTTAATTTTTTTTCAGTACTGTTTAATCAGGATGTTAGGAACACTGTGGACAGTTTTCAGCAAGTT